>NW_027638823.1:0-19884 GCF_951394365.1 Tetrao urogallus | reverse complement strand
GGTCCTGCGTTAAAAGGGGGGGTGGGAGAGGAACCGGGGTGGGGGGGTGGGTTTGGGGTCCGTAGGGCAGCCCCGGACGTTGCCCGTCCCGTAGCGTGAAGCTGGTGCAGTGGTCGTCGCAAGGGATGCTGCGCATGTCCGCGGAGGCCGTGAGCGAGTTGTTCCAGCCCACCGTCAGCTGCATCGTCCAACACATCGGTATGGGGGGGGGGGGGACCCCGAAAGGGGGAAAGGGGGGGGGGAGAACCCCCTTGTCACATCAGGGACCCCCGGGGTGGGCGCCTATGCTGGGTAACTCCCACAGCCGCGTTGGAATGGGTGCCCAATACGGGGGGACCCCCCCACGGCCACGCTGAGTGCCCCGTCTGGGTGCCCCCCCTGCTGCCGCTCTGTAGGGTGCCCACGTCGTGCCCCACTTCCCCCCCCCCCCCCCCCCCGGCACCGTGTGGGGTCGAGGGTGGGAGGCACGAGCGGCCCCAGATGTGGGGGGGTTTGGGGGGTGGATGGAGGGACGGGGGGGGGATGGAGGCATGTGGGGATGGGGATGGAGGGGGGGGGGGAGGTGCAGGGGATGGGATGCAGGGGATGGGATGCAGGAGGATGGGATGCAGGGGATGGAGGTGCAGGGGATGGGATGCAGGAGGTGGGATGCAGGGGATGGGATGCAGGGGATGGGATGCAGGGGATGGGATGCAGGGGATGGGATGCAGGGGGATGGGGGTGCAGGGTGATGGGGTGCAGGGAGATGGGATGCAGGGGATGGGATGCAGGGGGATGGTGGTGCACATGGATGGGATGCAGGGGACGGGATGGGATGCAGGGGATGGGATGCAGGGGATGGGATGCAGGGTGATGGGATGCAGGGGATGGGATGCAGGGGGTTGGGATGCAGGGGGATGGGATGCAGGGGATGGGATGCAGGGGATGGGATGCAGGGGGATGGGATGCAGGGGATGGGATGCAGGGGATGGGATGCTGGGGATGGGGGGTGCAGGGGATGATATGGGATGCAGGAAGATGGGATGCAGGGGGATGGGATGCAGGGGGATGGGATGCAGGGTGATGGGATGCAGGGGATGGGATGCAGGGGTTGGGATGCAGGGGATGGGATGGGATGCAGGGGATGGGATGGGATGCAGGGGATGGGATGCAGGGGGGTGGGATGCAGGGGATGGGATGCAGGGGATGGGATGCAGGGTGCAGGGGGTGCAGGGTGATGGGATGCAGGGTGATGGGATGCAGGGGATGGGATGCAGGGTGCAGGGAGTGCAGGAGATGGGATGCAGGGTGATGGGATGCAGGGGATGAGATGCAGGGGGATGGTGGTGCACATGGATGGGATGCAGGGGACGGGATGGGATGCAGGGGATGGGATGCAGGGGATGGGATGCAGGGGGATGGGGTGCAGGGGATCGGATGCAGGGGGATGGGATGGGATGCAGGGGGATGGGATGCAGGGGGTGGGATGGGATGGGATGCAGGGGATGGGATGGGATGCAGGGGATGGGATGGGATGGGATGGGATGGGATGGGATGGGATGGGATGGGATGCAGGGGATGGGGGTGCAGATGGATGGGATGCAGGGGATGGGATGCAGGGTGCAGGGGGTGCAGGGGGATGGGATGCAGGGGTTGGGATGCAGGGGGATGGGATGGGATGCAGGGGGATGGGGGTGCAGGGGATGGACGTGCAGTGAGATGGGGGTGCAGGGGGATGGGATGGGATGCAGGGGATGGGATGCAGGGGACAGGGTGCAGGGGATCGGATGGGATGCAGGGAATGGGATGGGATGCAGGGGGATGGGATGGGATGCAGGGTGATGGGATGCAGGGTGATGGGATGCAGGAGGATGGGGGTGCAGATGGATGGAATGCAGGGGATGGGATGGGATGCAGGGGACGGGATGCAGGGGGATGGCGGTGCAGATGGATGGGATGCAGGGGACGGGATGGGATGCAGGGGATGGGATGCAGGGGGTGGGATGCAGGGGATGGGATGCAGGGTGCAGGGAGTGCAGGAGATGGGATGCAGGGTGATGGGATGCAGGGGATGAGATGCAGGGGGATGGTGGTGCACATGGATGGGATGCAGGGGACGGGATGGGATGGGATGCAGGGGATGGGGTGCAGGGTGCAGGGGGTGCAGGGGGATGGGGTGCGGGGGTTGGGATGCAGGGGGATGGGATGGGATGCAGGGGGATGGGGTGCAGGGGATGGACATGCAGTGAGATGGGGGTGCAGGGGGATGGGATGCATGGGATGGGATGGGATGCAGGGGAGGGGATGCAGGGGGATGGGGTGCAGGGGATGATATGGGATGCAGGGGGATGGGGTGCAGGGGGATGGACATGCAGTGAGATGGGGGTGCAGGGGGATGGGATGCATTGGATGGGATGCAGGGGACAGGGTGCAGGGGATGGGATGGGATGCAGCTGGATGGGGGTGCAGATGGATGGGATGCAGGGGATGGGATGCAGGGGATGGGATGGGATGGGAAGGGATGGGATGGGATGGGATGGGATGGGATGGGATGCAGGGGGATGGGATGCAGGGGATGGGATGTAGGGGACAGGGTGCAGGGATGGGATGGGATGCAGGGAGATGGGATGCAGGGGATGGGATGCAGGGGGATGGGGGTGCACATGGATGGGATGCAGGGGACGGGATGGGATGGGATGGATGGGATGGGATGGGATGGGATGGGATGGGATGGGATGGGATGGGATGGGATGGGATGCAGGGGATGGCGGTGCAGATGGATGGGATGCAGGGGATGGGATGCATGGATGGGATGCAGGTTGATGGGATGCAGGGGATGGGGTGCAGATGGATGGGATGCATGGGATGGGATGGGATGCAGGGGATGGGATGGGATGCAGCGGATGGGATGGGATGGGATTGGGATGGGATGGGATGGGATGGGATGGGATGGGATGGGATGGGATGGGATGGCAGGGGGTGGCGGTGCAGATGGATGGGATGCAGGGGATGGGATGCATGGGATGGGATGCAGGGGACGGGATGGGATGCAGGGTGATGGGATGCAGGGGATGGGATGCAGGGGATGGCGGTGCAGATGGATGGGATGCAGGGGACGGGATGGGATGCAGGGTGATGGGATGCAGGGGATGGTGGTGCAGATGGATGGATGCAGGGGATGGGATGGGATGGGATGGGATGGGATGCAGGGTGATGGGATGCAGGGGATGGCGGTGCAGACGGATGGAATGCAGGGGAACGGGATGGGATGCAGGTTACAGACGGGGACCCCATCCCTGATCCCACCCCCCTCGTCCCTCAGACGCCCTCCTGAAGCGTCCCGAAGTTGGGGGCGTGAAATTCCTCTTCCTGGTCGGCGGCTTCGCCGAGTCGGCCGTGCTGCAGCGCGCCGTGCAGGCGGCTTTGGGCACCGCGTGCCGCGTGCTGATCCCGCAAGACGCCGGGTCTGAGCGTCCTGAAGGGCGCCGTCCTTTTCGGCCTCGACCCCACGGCGCTGCGCGTCCGCCGCTCCCCCCTCACCTACGGCGTCGGGGGTGCTCAATAAGTTCATCGAAGGGAACATCCGAGGGAGAAGCTGCTGCTGAAGGACGGCCGGCGGTGGTGCAGCGACGTCTTCGAGAAGTTCGTGTGCGCCGAGCAGTCGGTGGCGCCGGGGGAGGTGGTGCAGCGCAGTTATTGCCCAGCGCGATCCGGGCAGCGCAGAACCGTCATCAACGTTTACAGCTGCGCCCGGGACGACGTGCTGTTCATCACCGAGCCGGGGGTGAGGAAATGCGGCAGCGTCAGCCTGGAGCTGCCCGAGCTGGGGGGGATCGGGGAGCGCAGGGAGATCCGGGCCAGCATGCAGTTCGGAGACGCGGAGATCGAGGTGACGGCCGTGGATGTGAGCAGCGCCAGGACTGTGAGGGCCACCATCCATCTCCCGTCCGAATGAAGGCGGTGGGGAGCGGGGAGGAGGCGGCGCGGGCTGCGGGGGGCGGCTGGGCGCCCTTCGGTGCTCCTCGCTGGGGGCGCAGAGCGAGCGTGCGACCGTGCGGCCAACCGCTCCGCTGCTCCGCGTCTCCGGGACGCACAGCCTGCAGCCCCACGGCTCTGCGTTTCCCATCCGGCAGCTCCACATCTCCGGGTTCCTGCAGCCCCACATCTCTGGGTCTGCCACCCTGCAGCCCCACGTCTCTGGGTTCCACATCCTGCAGCCCCACATCTCTGAGTTCCATACCCTACAGCCCCACATCTCTGGGTCTGCCACCCTGCAGCCCCACATCTCTGGGTTCCACATCCTGCAGCCCCACATCTCTGAGTTCCATACCCTACAGCCCCACATCTCCGGGTTCCTGCAGCCCCACATCTCTGGGTTCCAGCCTGCAGCCCCACATCTCCGGGTTCCATACCTTGTAGCCCATCTGTTCTGCAGCCCCACATCTCTGGGTTTCCCACCCTACAACCTCACATCTCTGGGTTCCACATCCTGCAGCCCCACATCTCTGGGTCTGCCACCCTGCAGCCCCACATCTCTGGGTTCCACATCCTGCAGCCCCACATCTCTGAGTTCCATACCCTACAGCCCCACATCTCTGGGTTCCTGCAGCCCCACGTCTCTGGGTTCCAGCCTGCAGCCCCACATCTCCGGGTTCCATACCTTGTAGCCCATCTGTTCTGCAGCCCCACAACTCTGGGTTTCCCACCCTGCAGCCCCACGTCTCTGGGTTTCCCATCCTGCAGCCCCACATCTCCAGGTTCCACCCTACAGCCCCACATCTTCAGGTTTCCCACCCTACAGCTCCACATCTCCGAGTTCCACATCCTGCAGCCCCACATCTTCAGGTTTCCCACCCTGCAGCCCCACATCTCTGGGTTCCAGCCTGCAGCCCCACATCTCCGGGTTCCATACCTTGTAGCCCATCTGTTCTGCAGCCCCACAACTCTGGGTTTCCCACCCTACAGCCCCACATCTCTGGGTTCCACATCCTGCAGCCCCACATCTCCAGGTTCCACCCTACAGCCCCACATCTTCAGGTTTCCCACCCTACAGCCCCACATCTCCGAGTTCCACATCCTGCAGCCCCACATCTCCAGGTTTCCCACCCTGCAGCCCCACATCTCCGGGTTCCATACCTTGTAGCCCATCTGTTCTGCAGCCCCACATCTCTGGGTTTCCCACCCTACAGCCCCACATCTCTGGGTTCCCCACTGCAGCCCATTTGTTCTGCAGCCCCACATCTCCAGGTTCCACCCAACAGCCCCACATCTTCGGGTTTCCCACCCAGCAGCCCCACATCTCTTGAGTTCCATACCCTACAGCCCCACATCTCCGGGTTCCACATCCTGCAGCCCCACATCTTCAGGTTTCCCACCCTGCAGCCCCACATCTCTGAGTTCCATACCTTGTAGCCCATCTGTTCTGCAGCCCCACATCTCTGGGTTTCCTACCCTGCAGCCCCACATCTCCAGGTTTCCCACCCTGCAGCCCCACATCTCCAGGTTCCATACCTTGTAGCCCATCTGTTCTGCAGCCCCACAACTCTGGGTTTCCCACCCTACAGCCCCACATCTCTGGGTTCCACATCCTGCAGCCCCACATCTCCAGGTTCCATACCTTGTAGCCCATCTGTTCTGCAGCCCCACATCTCTGGGTTTCCTACCCTGCAGCCCCACATCTCCGGGTTCCTGCAGCCCCACATCTCTGGGTCTGCCACCCTGCAGCCCCACGTCTCTGCGTTTCCCATCCGGCAGCCCCACATCTCTGGGTTTCCTACCCTGCAGCCCCACATCTCCGGGTTCCTGCAGCCCCACATCTCCAGGTTTCCCACTCTGCAGCCCCACATCTCTGGGTTCCATCCTGCAGCCCCACATCTCCAGGTTCCATACCTTGTAGCCCATCTGTTCTGCAGCCCCACGTCTCTGGGTTTCCCACCCTGCAGCCCCACATCTCTGGGTTTCCCATCCGGCAGCCCCACATCTCCGGGTTCCTGCAGCCCCACATCTCTGGGTCTGCCACCCTGCAGCCCCACATCTCCAGGTTTCCCACCCTGCAGCCCCACATCTCTGAGTTCCATACCTTGTAGCCCATCTGTTCTGCAGCCCCACATCTCTGGGTTCCCCACTGCAGCCCATTTGTTCTGCAGCCCCACATCTCCAGGTTCCACCCTACAGCCCCACATCTTCGGGTTTCCCACCCTGCAGCCCCACATCTCTTGAGTTCCATACCCTACAGCCCCACATCTCCGGGTTCCACATCCTGCAGCCCCACATCTCTGGGTTCCATCCTGCAGCCCCACATCTCCGGGTTCCATGCCTTGTAGCCCATCTGTTCTGCAGCCCCACATCTCTGGGTTTCCCACCCTACAGCCCCACACCTCCAGGTTCCACATCCTGCAGCCCCACATCTTCAGGTCTCCCACCCTGCAGCCCCACATCTCTGGGTTCCCCACTGCAGCCCATTTGTTCTGCAGCCCCACATCTCCGGGTTTCCCATCCTGCAGCCCCACGTCTCTGGGTTTCCTACCCTGCAGCCCCACATCTCCAGGTTTCCCACCCTGCAGCCCCACATCTCCAGGTTCCATACCTTGTAGCCCATCTGTTCTGCAGCCCCACAACTCTGGGTTTCCCACCCTACAGCCCCACATCTCTGGGTTCCACATCCTGCAGCCCAACATCTTCAGGTTCCACACTGCAGCCCATTTGTTCTGCAGCCCCACATCTCCAGGTTCCACCCAACAGCCCCACATCTTCGGGTTTCCCACCCTGCAGCCCCACATCTCCGGGTTCCTGCAGCCCCACGTCTCTGGGTTTCCCATCCTGCAGCCCCACGTCTCCGGGTTTCCCATCCTGCAGCCCCACATCTCTGGGTTCCAGCCTGCAGCCCCACATCTTCAGGTCTCCCACCCTGTAGCCCCACATCTCTGGCTTCCATGCCTTGTAGCCCATCTGTTCTGCAGCCCCACATCTCTGGGTTTCCCACCCTACAGCCCCACATCTCCAGGTTCCACATCCTGCAGCCCCACATCTTCAGGTCTCCCACCCTGCAGCCCCACATCTCTGGGTTCCCCACTGCAGCCCATCTGTTCTGCAGCCCCACATCTCCGGGTTTCCCACCCTGCAGCCCCACATCTCTGGGTTCCCCACTGCAGCCCATTTGTTCTGCAGCCCCACATCTCCAGGTTCCACCCAACAGCCCCACATCTTCGGGTTTCCCACCCAGCAGCCCCACATCTCTTGAGTTCCATACCCTACAGCCCCACATCTCCGGGTTCCACATCCTGCAGCCCCACATCTTCAGGTTTCCCACCCTGCAGCCCCACATCTCTGAGTTCCATACCTTGTAGCCCATCTGTTCTGCAGCCCCACATCTCTGGGTTTCCTACCCTGCAGCCCCACATCTCCAGGTTTCCCACCCTGCAGCCCCACATCTCCAGGTTCCATACCTTGTAGCCCATCTGTTCTGCAGCCCCACAACTCTGGGTTTCCCACCCTACAGCCCCACATCTCTGGGTTCCACATCCTGCAGCCCCACATCTCCAGGTTTCCCACCCTACAGCCCCACATCTCCAGGTTCCATACCTTGTAGCCCATCTGTTCTGCAGCCCCACATCTCTGGGTTTCCTACCCTGCAGCCCCACATCTCCGGGTTCCTGCAGCCCCACATCTCTGGGTCTGCCACCCTGCAGCCCCACGTCTCTGCGTTTCCCATCCGGCAGCCCCACATCTCTGGGTTTCCTACCCTGCAGCCCCACATCTCCGGGTTCCTGCAGCCCCACATCTCTGGGTCTGCCACCCTGCAGCCCCACGTCTCTGCGTTTCCCATCCGGCAGCCCCACATCTCTGGGTTTCCTACCCTGCAGCCCCACATCTCCGGGTTCCTGCAGCCCCACATCTCCAGGTTTCCCACTCTGCAGCCCCACATCTCTGGGTTCCATCCTGCAGCCCCACATCTCCAGGTTCCATACCTTGTAGCCCATCTGTTCTGCAGCCCCACGTCTCTGGGTTTCCCACCCTGCAGCCCCACATCTCTGGGTTTCCCATCCGGCAGCCCCACATCTCCGGGTTCCTGCAGCCCCACATCTCTGGGTCTGCCACCCTGCAGCCCCACATCTCCAGGTTTCCCACCCTGCAGCCCCACATCTCTGAGTTCCATACCTTGTAGCCCATCTGTTCTGCAGCCCCACATCTCTGGGTTCCCCACTGCAGCCCATTTGTTCTGCAGCCCCACATCTCCAGGTTCCACCCTACAGCCCCACATCTTCGGGTTTCCCACCCTGCAGCCCCACATCTCTTGAGTTCCATACCCTACAGCCCCACATCTCCGGGTTCCACATCCTGCAGCCCCACATCTCTGGGTTCCATCCTGCAGCCCCACATCTCCGGGTTCCATGCCTTGTAGCCCATCTGTTCTGCAGCCCCACATCTCTGGGTTTCCCACCCTACAGCCCCACACCTCCAGGTTCCACATCCTGCAGCCCCACATCTTCAGGTCTCCCACCCTGCAGCCCCACATCTCTGGGTTCCCCACTGCAGCCCATTTGTTCTGCAGCCCCACATCTCCGGGTTTCCCATCCTGCAGCCCCACGTCTCTGGGTTTCCTACCCTGCAGCCCCACATCTCCAGGTTTCCCACCCTGCAGCCCCACATCTCCAGGTTCCATACCTTGTAGCCCATCTGTTCTGCAGCCCCACAACTCTGGGTTTCCCACCCTACAGCCCCACATCTCTGGGTTCCACATCCTGCAGCCCAACATCTTCAGGTTCCACACTGCAGCCCATTTGTTCTGCAGCCCCACATCTCCAGGTTCCACCCAACAGCCCCACATCTTCGGGTTTCCCACCCTGCAGCCCCACATCTCCGGGTTCCTGCAGCCCCACGTCTCTGGGTTTCCCATCCTGCAGCCCCACGTCTCCGGGTTTCCCATCCTGCAGCCCCACATCTCTGGGTTCCAGCCTGCAGCCCCACATCTTCAGGTCTCCCACCCTGTAGCCCCACATCTCTGGCTTCCATGCCTTGTAGCCCATCTGTTCTGCAGCCCCACATCTCTGGGTTTCCCACCCTACAGCCCCACATCTCCAGGTTCCACATCCTGCAGCCCCACATCTTCAGGTCTCCCACCCTGCAGCCCCACATCTCTGGGTTCCCCACTGCAGCCCATCTGTTCTGCAGCCCCACATCTCCGGGTTTCCCACCCTGCAGCCCCACATCTCTGGGTTCCCCACTGCAGCCCATTTGTTCTGCAGCCCCACATCTCCAGGTTCCACCCAACAGCCCCACATCTTCGGGTTTCCCACCCAGCAGCCCCACATCTCTTGAGTTCCATACCCTACAGCCCCACATCTCCGGGTTCCACATCCTGCAGCCCCACATCTTCAGGTTTCCCACCCTGCAGCCCCACATCTCTGAGTTCCATACCTTGTAGCCCATCTGTTCTGCAGCCCCACATCTCTGGGTTTCCTACCCTGCAGCCCCACATCTCCAGGTTTCCCACCCTGCAGCCCCACATCTCCAGGTTCCATACCTTGTAGCCCATCTGTTCTGCAGCCCCACAACTCTGGGTTTCCCACCCTACAGCCCCACATCTCTGGGTTCCACATCCTGCAGCCCCACATCTCCAGGTTTCCCACCCTACAGCCCCACATCTCCAGGTTCCATACCTTGTAGCCCATCTGTTCTGCAGCCCCACATCTCTGGGTTTCCTACCCTGCAGCCCCACATCTCCGGGTTCCTGCAGCCCCACATCTCTGGGTCTGCCACCCTGCAGCCCCACGTCTCTGCGTTTCCCATCCGGCAGCCCCACATCTCTGGGTTTCCTACCCTGCAGCCCCACATCTCCGGGTTCCTGCAGCCCCACATCTCCAGGTTTCCCACTCTGCAGCCCCACATCTCTGGGTTCCATCCTGCAGCCCCACATCTCCAGGTTCCATACCTTGTAGCCCATCTGTTCTGCAGCCCCACGTCTCTGGGTTTCCCACCCTGCAGCCCCACGTCTCTGGGTTTCCCATCCGGCAGCCCCACATCTCCGGGTTCCTGCAGCCCCACATCTCCCGGTTCCTGCAGCCCCACATCTCTGGGTCTGCCACCCTGCAGCCCCACATCTCCAGGTTTCCCACCCTGCAGCCCCACATCTCTGAGTTCCATACCTTGTAGCCCATCTGTTCTGCAGCCCCACATCTCTGGGTTCCCCACTGCAGCCCATTTGTTCTGCAGCCCCACATCTCCAGGTTCCACCCTACAGCCCCACATCTTCGGGTTTCCCACCCTGCAGCCCCACATCTCTTGAGTTCCATACCCTACAGCCCCACATCTCCGGGTTCCACATCCTGCAGCCCCACATCTCCAGGTTTCCCACTCTGCAGCCCCACATCTCTGGGTTCCATCCTGCAGCCCCACATCTCCGGGTTCCATGCCTTGTAGCCCATCTGTTCTGCAGCCCCACATCTCTGGGTTTCCCACCCTACAGCCCCACACCTCCAGGTTCCACATCCTGCAGCCCCACATCTCCAGGTCTCCCACCCTGCAGCCCCACATCTCTGGGTTCCCCACTGCAGCCCATTTGTTCTGCAGCCCCACATCTCCGGGTTTCCCATCCTGCAGCCCCACATCTCTGGGTCTGCCACCCTGCAGCCCCACGTCTCTGGGTTTCCTACCCTGCAGCCCCACATCTCCAGGTTCCAGCCTGCAGCCCCACATCTCCGGGTTCCATACCTTGTAGCCCATCTGTTCTGCAGCCCCACAACTCTGGGTTTCCCACCCTACAGCCCCACATCTCTGGGTTCCACATCCTGCAGCCCCACATCTTCAGGTTCCCCACTGCAGCCCATTTGTTCTGCAGCCCCACATCTCCAGGTTCCACCCTGCAGCCCCACATCTCCGGGTTCCTGCAGCCCCACATCTCTGGGTCTGCCACCCTGCAGCCCCACGTCTCTGGGTTTCCCATCCTGCAGCCCCACATCTCTGGGTTCCAGCCTGCAGCCCCACATCTTCAGGTCTCCCACCCTGTAGCCCCACATCTCTGGCTTCCATGCCTTGTAGCCCATCTGTTCTGCAGCCCCACATCTCTGGGTTTCCCACCCTGCAGCCCCACATCTCTGCGTTTCCCATCCGGCAGCCCCACATCTCCGGGTTCCACATCCTGCAGCCCCACATCTTCAGGTTCCACACTGCAGCCCATTTGTTCTGCAGCCCCACATCTCCGGGTTTCCTACCCTGCAGCCCCACATCTCTGGGTTCCCCACTGCAGCCCATTTGTTCTGCAGCCCCACATCTCCAGGTTCCACCCAACAGCCCCACATCTTCGGGTTTCCCACCCTGCAGCCCCACATCTCCGGGTTCCTGCAGCCCCACGTCTCCGGGTTTCCCATCCTGCAGCCCCACATCTCTGGGTTCCAGCCTGCAGCCCCACATCTTCACGTCTCCCACCCTGTAGCCCCACATCTCTGGCTTCCATGCCTTGTAGCCCATCTGTTCTGCAGCCCCACATCTCTGGGTTTCCCACCCTACAGCCCCACATCTCCAGGTTCCACATCCTGCAGCCCCACATCTTCAGGTCTCCCACCTGCAGCCCCACATCTCCGGGTTCCCCACTGCAGCCCATTTGTTCTGCAGCCCCACATCTCCAGGTTTCCCACCCTACAACCTCACATCTTTGGGTTCCACATCCTGCAGCCCCACATCTTCACGTCTCCCACCCTGCAGCCCCACATCTCTGGGTTCTACACCTTGGTGCTCCATCCCTCTGAGTTCCACACCTCATCAGCCCCACATCTCCAGGTTCCGCACTGCAGCCCATTTGTTCTACAGCCCCACATCTCCAGGTTTCCCACCCTGCAGCCCCACATCTCCAGGTTCCACACTGAAGCCCGTTTGTTCTGCAGCCCCACATCTCTGAGTTCCATACCCTACAGCCCCACATCTCCGGGTTCCACATCCTGCAGCCCCACATCTCCAGGTTTCCCACTCTGCAGCCCCACATCTCTGGGTTCCGCACTGCAGCCCATTTGTTCTGCAGCCCCACATCTCTGAGTTCCATACCCTACAACCCCACATCTCCGGGTTCCACATCCTGCAGCCCCACATCTCTGGGTTTCCCACCCTGCAGCCCCACATCTCTGAGTTCCATACCTTGTAGCCCATCTGTTCTGCAGCCCCACATCTCTGGGTTTCCCACCCTACAGCCCCACATCTTCGGGTTCCACATCCTGCAGCCCCACATCTTCAGGTCTCCCACCCTGCAGCCCCACATCTCTGGGTTCCCCACTGCAGCCCATCTGTTCTGCAGCCCCACATCTCCGGGTTTCCCACCCTGCAGCCCCACATCTCTGGGTTCCTGCAGCCCCACATCTCCGGGTTTCCCACCCTGCAGCCCCACATCTCTGGGTTCCTGCAGCCCCACATCTCTGGGTTTCCCACCCTGCAGCCCCACATCTCCGGGTTCCATACCTTGTAGCCCATCTGTTCTGCAGCCCCACATCTCCGGGTTTCCCACCCTGCAGCCCCACATCTCTGGGTTCTACACCTTGGTGCTCCACACCTCTGAGTTCCACACCTCATCAGCCCCACATCTCCAGGTTCCGCACTGCAGCCCATTTGTTCTGCAGCCCCACATCTCCAGGTTTCCCACCCTGCAGCCCCACATCTCCGGGTTCCATACCTTGTAGCCCATCTGTTCTGCAGCCCCACATCTCTGGGTTTCCCACCCTACAGCCCCACATCTCTGGGTTCCACATCCTGCAGCCCCACATCTTCAGGTCTCCCACCCTGCAGCCCCACATCTCTGGGTTCTACACCTTGGTGCTCCATCCCTCTGAGTTCCACACCTCATCAGCCCCACATCTCCAGGTTCCGCACTGCAGCCCGTTTGTTCTACAGCCCCACATCTCCAGGGTTCCACATCCTGCAGCCCCACATCTCTGAGTTCCATACCCTACAACCCCACATCTCTGGGTCTCCCACCCTGCAGCCCCACATCTCCAGGTTCCACACTGAAGCCCGTTTGTTCTGCAGCCGCACATCTCCGGGTTCCACATCCTGCAGCCCCACATCTTCAGGTCTCCCACCTGCAGCCCCACATCTCTGGGTTCCCCACTGCAGCCCATTTGTTCTGCAGCCCCACATCTCCGGGTTTCCCACCCTGCAGCCCCACATCTCCAGGTCTCCCACCCTGCAGCCCCCCATCTCCATGGGGCTGAAGGCACGCTGAGCCCCGGCGCGTGTTCAGCTGACATTTATTATTTACTTTCCTCGAGCTCCTTGTTTCGGCCCCGCACCCCCCCCCCCCCCCCCCCAGCTGTATATATATATATGTATCTATATATTTATATATGTATAGGCACATTCAGCCTCCTGCTGCTTTCCCAACCCAACGCTTCTGCTCCGTGCGCCGGGGGGGGGGGGGGTTGGGAAGGGAAAAGCAAAACCAGGGGGAGGGAGGGGGAAGAACGGAGGCAGCAAATGGGGGGGGGGGGGGGGGGGGGGGGCACAGAACCGGGGGTCCCCTGAGGTCTCAGCTCAGCTCCAGCCCACAGGAGGGGAAGTTGGACCCTGGGGGGGGGGGTCGGCAGGAGGGAAGCAGCAGTAGAGCAGCAAGGAGAGGCCCCTCACCCCCCCCCCCCCCCCCCCAAACCTCCCAGCCCCACACGTGGGTGCTCAGGGCTCTGGGGCTGGGGACAGGCACGCATGGGGGATCGGGGGGGGAGCAGCCACAGCCCCACGGCAGCCATGGGGCAGGGCAGCGGGGGTCCCAGCGATGCTGAGGGAGGGGGGGGGGGGCTCCGTCCGCAGGAAGCTGCAGGATGGCGTTAATCAAAGCCGTGCCAGTCGCTCTGCTCCGAGTCGTACTCCAACTCAGCCCCCACGCAGCGAACCCCATCCAGCAGCATTGGGGTGCCGTGGTGTCGGTCTGTAGGGTGGAGGGGGGGGGACAAAGGGAACGGGCACGGGGGTCACATCCCGTCGACTGTCCTCCCATCAGCGTGGGGGAGATGGGTCAGCAGCTGGGCTGCCAGGTCTACCCATTAGGTTGTGTTGGGAAGATACTGGGCGGCCAGGTCTACCCATTGGGTTGTATTGGGAACACACAGCTGCCAGGTCTACCCATTGGGTTGTATAGGGGAGATACTGGGCGGCCAGGTCTACCCATTGGGTTGCATTAGGAATACACAGCTGCCAGGTCTACCCATTGGGTTGTATAGGGGAGATACTGGGCAGCCAGGTCTACCCATTGGGTTGTATTGGGAGCACGCAGCTGCCAGGTCTACCCATTGGGTTGTGTTGGGAGGACACTGGGCTGCCAGGTCTACCCATTGGGTTGTATTGGGAGTACATAGCTGACAGGTCTACTCATTGAGTTGTATTGGGACGATACTGGCCTGCCAGATCTACCCATTCAGTTGTATTAGAGCACAAGGCTGCCAGGTCTACCCATTGGGTTGTGTTGGGAACACACAGCTGCCAGGTCTACCCATTGGGTTGTATTGGGAACACACAGCTGCCAGGTCTACCCATTGGGTTGTATTGGGAGCACATAGCTGCCAGGTCTACCCATTGGCTGCCAAGTCTACCCACTGAGTTGTATTGGGAGGACACTGGGCTGCCAAGTCTACCCATTGAGTTGTATTGGGAGCACAAGGCTGCCAGGTCTACCCATTGGGTTGTGTTGGGAGAATGCAGCTGCCAGGTCTACCCATTGGGTTGTGTTGGGAACACACAGCTGCCAGGTCTACCCATTGGGTTGTATAGGGGAGATACTGGGCGGCCAGGTCTACCCATTGGGTTGTATTAGGAATGCACAGCTGCCAGGTCTACCCATTGGGTTGTATTAGGAATACACAGCTGCCAGGTCTACCTATTGGGTTGCATTGGGAAGATACTGGCCTGCCAGATCTACCCATTCAGTTGTATTAGAGCACAAGGCTGCCAGGTCTACCCATTGGGTTGTGTTGGGAGCACAAGGCTGCCAGGTCTACCTATTGGGTTGTATTGGGAACACACAGCTGCCAGGTCTACTCATTGGGTTGTATTGGGAAGATACTGGGCAGCCAGGTCTACCCATTGGCTGCCAAGTCTACCCACTGAGTTGTATTGGGAGGACACTGGGCTGCCAAGTCTACCCATTGAGTTGTATTGGGAGCATAAGGCTGCCAGGTCTACCCATTGGGTTGTGTTGGGAGGATACTGGGCTGCCAAGTCTACCCATTGGGTTGTATTGGGAACACATAGCTGCCAGGTCTACCCATTGGGTTGTATAGGGGAGATACTGGGCGGCCAGGTCTACCCATTGGGTTGTATTAGGAATGCACAGCTGCCAGGTCTACCCATTGGGTTGTATTAGGAATGCACAGCTGCCAGGTCTACCTATTGGGTTGTATAGGGAAGATACTGGGCGGCCAGGTCTACCCATTGGGTTGTATTGGGAGCACGCAGCTGCCAGGTCTACCCATTGGGTTGTGTTGGGAGGACACTGGGCTGCCAGGTCTACCCATTGGGTTGTATTGGGAGGGCACCGAACTGCCAGGTCTACCCACTGGGTTGTATTGGGAGTACATAGCTGCCAGGTCTACTCATTGAGTTGTATTGGGACGATACTGGCCTGCCAGATCTACCCATTCAGTTGTATTAGAGCACAAGGCTGCCAGGTCTACCCATTGGGTTGTGTTGGGAGCACAAGGCTGCCAGGTCTACCTATTGGGTTGTATTGGGAACACACAGCTGCCAGGTCTACCCATTGGGTTGTATTGGGAGCACATAGCTGCCAGGTCTACCCATTGGCTGCCAAGTCTACCCATTGAGTTGTATTGGGAGCACAAGGCTGCCAGGTCTACCCATTGGGTTGTGTTGGGAGCACAAGGCTGCCAGGTCTACCCATTGGGTTTTATTGGGAGGGCACCGAACTGCCAGGTCTACCCATTGGGTTGTATTGGGAGGGTACTGAGCTGTCAGGTCTACCCATTGGGTTGTATTGGGAGGGCACCGAACTGCCAGGTCTACCCATTGGGTTGTATTGGGAGCACAAGGTACCACGGTTTCAAAATCCAACGAACCACACAAAGCCCACAGACCCCACCAAAGCCCAGGACATGAACCCCAGGCGGACGTCCTCAGCCCTTACCCATGACACGTGCTTGCACCACCACCTTAAGGCAGGAGCCATCCCCAGTCTCGCTGGCCAGGAGCATCTCCTCCTTCAGCACACCCTCCTTGTGAGCCGTGTACTCACATCTCACACTGTAGCCTGGATACGAGGAAATAAAACCACAGAGATGTGGCACTGGGGGGGAGATGATGGTCAGCGGGCACAGTGGGGAGGGGATCTCAGAGGTGTTCTCCGACCCCAACGTCTGCTGGGGGTCACCCCGTGCCCATGGATGGGTAGGGATGGGGCTGGGCTCAAGGGACGCACACGCAGCAGTGGTGGGGATGGAGTGTTTACCTTCAGGCACCGCAGTGACACCGAGGACTTTGAGGTTGGGGTTGGGCAGGGGCAGAGCACACACGTCCCTCCCCAGCCGCTGCGATGGGGGCAGCAGGAAGGTGATCTCATACTTGTGCAGGATCTTCAGGAAGCCGACCTGGAGGGGCACGGCGGCTCTTGGGACCGAATCCCCATCCCACAGCTCCTCCCGTGGTGTAAGGACCCCCGAGAGCCATCAGCCCCGGGTGTAAGGACCCACTGGGGGCACCTCCAGCAGCCACGCACCGACCCCAAAGCCACCATGGGGACAGAAGGGGACAACCCTCAGCCCGGGTGATGCAAGGACACCAACCCTGTGGATAACGTGAGCACACGGAGCTGTGCCACCGGGACCTGGGCACCGTGTGTAGGGCACACGTGGCACCCACAGCACCCACATCCACTGCTGAGCGACCCACAGCAATTGCTGTGGTCTACCCATTGGGTTGTATTGGGAACACACAGCTGCCAGGTCTACCCATTGGGTTGTATTGGGAGCACAAGGTTGCCAGGTCTATCCATTGGGTTGTATTGGGAGCAGGCTGCCAGGTCTACCCATTCAGTTGTATTGGGAAGATACTGGGCTGCCAGGTCTACCCATTAGGTTGTGTTGGGAGCACAAGGCTGCCAGGTCTACCCTTTGGATTGTATTGGGAAGATACTGGGCGGCCAGGTCTACCCATTGGGTTGTATTGGGAGCACATGGCTGCCAGGTGTACCCACAGGGTTGTATTGGGAAGATACTGGGCTGCCAGGTCTACCCATTGGGTTGTATTGGGAGCACGCAGCTGCCAGGTCTACCCATTGGGTTGTATTGGGAGAATGCAGCTGCCAGGTCTACCCATTGGGTTGTATTGGGAAGATACTGGGCTGCCAGGTCTACCCATTGGGTTGTACTGGGAGGGCACATAGCTGCCAGGCCTACCCATTGGGTTGTATTGGGAGCACATAGCTGCCAGGTCTACCCATTGGGTTGTATTGGGAGCACATAGCTGTCAGGTCTACCCATTGAGTTGTATTGGGAGTACACTGGGCTGCAATTCACCCTGCTTCATGTGACACCGGGGCACCACGGAGCCCTCTGTTTCCCTAGGAAAAGGGACGGGGCCCCGTGGCGCAGCCTTGGGGACACCCAGCTCCCCCGTCCCCCCCCCCGCCAGGACCCCGCAGCGCAGCACTGCTCCCCACAGCCCTGCCAGGACCTTGACAAGGACGTGGCCGTCCCTCTCCTGCGTCACCATCACGGCCGAGTCTCTCAGCTTCTCATCGAAGTGGACGTGGCCGGGGTTCCCCTCGCTGGGCTGGCTGGGGGCGAAGCGCACGGCGCCCGCCTTCGCCTTGCTGCCTGCGTGGGGATGGATGGGAAAACAGCTCCTCAGCAGCTCCCCAATGAGCCGCAGCCCCACGGGCACGAATGGCACACGGGGGATCCCCCCTCCAGGCTCCGCTCGGGGAAGGACCAAAGCAAGCAGCCCCAAAGCGCTGCCACGCCGCAGCGGAACACGGCGCACAGCTCAGCTCCGAGGGGACACGGCCGTGCCCAAACCCCCACGGTGCCCACGAGGGACCAGGACCCCCCCGCAGCAAAGCCCCCTCCCCGGCGTGGCCGCACGCCCATCTGGCAGCAGGAGGCGAGCAGATTGCCTCCCGCTTCAAGAAAAGGCTCTTTGTGCTGCCAACGGCGGCGATGCAGATTGAATAACTCGGCGTCGTCGGGGTTGGCAGGGGAGTGCTGAGCCCTGCGGGGGCAGAGGGGGATCGGGGAGGGGATGTGGACCCCGATGCGGCCCCCCTACGCACAGCCGTGCGTTTGCAATGTCATATAACACACAGGGGGCACGGAGCGCGGCACGAGGGCTGCCGATGCATCCGTGGGGATGTGCCCATGGGGAAGTGCCACCCAGCACCGCAGCCCCAAAAGCATCAGAAAAGGCCCAAATACCCAACAGGGGCACAACCAGAACTGCGGGGCAGGGCTGCATGGGGTCGTGCCAGCATCAAAATGGGATGGGGGTGCAACGGAACCACGCGCCCCGAGCGCCGAGCATCAGTGCCAACTGCACCCCTGCTCCGGCAGCGGCACGGGGCAGAGCGGAGCCACTCAGGGCTGCTCCATCCTACCCGGGGTTCAGGGATTGCCAGGAGCCCCAGCAGCCCCTGGGTGCCCACGGGGCAGCGCCACGCTCCAATGCTCCATGAGCATCGCACAGCGAGCGTCGCCACTTCACATCCACAGCCATCGTGCAGCCCAGCGCTGAGTGCGTCCCCAAGCCAGGGGCTGCTCCAGCACAAGGGGGGGGGTCTGCCCCCTCCAAGGGGTTTTTGGGGACAGAGAGCCCCCCAGAGGGGACAAAGCCCACCTCCAGCGAGCGCTCTGCCTTCAGGCATCGCCCAACGGCGCTGCAACCGAAGCAGCAGGTGACAGAAGCGCGGTGCCACCCTGAGGGGCGGCGGGTGCCAAAGGAGCAGCAGCGACCCCGCAGCCCGGTGAGGACGGCAGCGTGGGGGCAGCACTCACCCTTGTTGGCTGCAGCCATGGCTCTGCCGCGCTCACTCAGCTTTGGGATGACGGCGGGGCTCAGCGGCGGCTCCGGGCCATGGTGAGGGTGGGGGGGTGCACAGCACCTGGAAAGGGGGAGGAGGGAGCAGGGTGAGGAGGGGGGCACCGTGCCTCAGTTTCCCCACGTGCCCACTGGCAATGGGGCACAGAACCGTGGATGTGCCGTTGCCCCCCAGCATCCACTAGAGGGGGGGGGGGGGGGGGAACCCCTGTGCGGGCAATGGGAGCGAAGGGACCACGGGAAGGGATTGTGACCCCAGCCAGCCCAGCGCTGAGCCCCACATCGACCCCATGGAGCCCATCCTGGTCCGGCCCATGGTGAGTGGGGCAGCAATGGGGGCACAGCGGGAAGGGGAGGGCGGCCCAAGGGGGGGCGGGGGGGGAGTAATGGGAAAAAATAGAGAAAAAAAAAAGAGGAAAAGAAAGGAAACGGGATAAGAAAAGAAGAAGGGAAAAATAAAACGGGGGGAAGGGGAAAGAATGGGGAGAAACCAAGAAAAAAAGGGGAAATGTGAGAAATGATGGGAATGGGGGAATAAAAGACGAACAAAAGGGAGGAGAAAGGAAAAATAAAGGAGGGGGGGAAAAGAATAAAAAAGGAATAAAAGCGAAAGAAAATAAAGGAAACGAAAAGCGAAAAATCCAACCCCGGGCCGTGCCCCAATCAATACCCCAAGAAATCCCGCGCCGCTCCGCCGCCCGCGCCGCTCCGCGCCCTCACCGCCGCGTCCCGGTCGCTGCCCGCTTCCCACTACCGGGACACGCCCCCGCCCTCCCATTGGTCCGTCAAGGGTTCGGCTACACCCCCCGCGTTCCCATTGGTCCGCCGCTCGGCGGTCACGCCCCTCCCATTGGCTCCGGCTCCTCGGCGTCCCTTCGGCCGGGTCGCAGC
>NW_027638824.1:0-9374 GCF_951394365.1 Tetrao urogallus | reverse complement strand
CCCCAAATCCCCCCCCAAACCCCCCATTCTTTATTTGCAGTGCTGCCCCCTAGCAGCTCGGCGGTCCTTGCAGCCACCCCAGCACTGGGAAGCACCCAAACCCCCACCACAAATCCCCCCATCCCACCCCAAATCCCGACCCCAAACGGCCCCAAATCCCCCTCCCCAGACCCCCCCAAATCCCCCCATCCCACCCCAAACCCCCACCCCAAATCCCCTCATCCCACCCCAAATCCACCACCCCAAACCCCATCCTTTATTTGCAGTGCTGCCCCCTAGTGGCCCGGAGGTCCTCGCACCCACCCCAGCACTGGGAAGCACCCAAACCCCCACCCCAAATCCCCCCATCCCACCCCAAATCCCCCCCCCAGACCCCACCAAAACCCCCCATCCCACCCCAAACCCTCCCACCCCAAATCCCCCCATCCAACCCCAAATCCCCCCCCAAACCCCCCATTCTTGATTTGCAGTGCTGCCCCCTAGCGGCTCGGCGGTCCTCGCACCCACCCCAGCACTGGGAAGCACCCAAACCCCCACCCCAAATCCCGACCCCAAACGGCCCCAAATCCCCCCCCAGACCCCCCCAAATCCCCCCATCCCACCCCAAACCCTCCCACCCCAAACCCCCACCCCAAATCCCCTCATCCCACCCCAAATCCACCACCCCAAACCCCATCCTTTATTTGCAGTGCTGCCCCCTAGTGGCCCGGAGGTCCTCGCACCCACCCCAGCACTGGGAAGCCCCCAAACCCCCACCCCAAATCCCCCCATCCCACCCCAAATCCCCCCCCCAGACCCCACCAAAACCCCCCATCCCACCTCAAACCCTCCCACCCCAAATCCCCCCATCCCACCCCAAATCCCCCCCCCAAACCCCATCCTTTATTTGCAGTGCTGCCCCCTAGCAGCTCGGCGGTCCTTGCAGCCACCCCAGTACTGGGAAGCACCCAAACCCCCACCCCAAATCCCCCCATCCCACCCCAAATCCCGACCCCAAACCCCCCCAAATCCCCCCCTCAGACCCCCCCAAAACCCCACATCCCACCCCAAACCCCTACCCCACATCCCCACCCCAAATCCCCCCCCCAAACCCCCCACCCTTTATTTGCAGTGCTGCCCCCTAGCAGCTCGGCGGTCCTTGCAGCCACCCCAGCACTGGGAAGCACCCAAACCCCCACCCCAAATCCCCCCATCCCACCCCAAATCCTCCCCCTAAACCCCCCCAAATCCCCCCCTCAGACCCCCCCTAAACCTCACATCCCACCCCAAACCCTCCCACCCCAAACCCCCACCCCAAATCCCCTCATCCCACCCCAAATCCACCACCCCAAACCCCATCCTTTTTTTGCAGTGCTGCCCCCTAGTGGCCCGGAGGTCCTTGCAGCCACCCCAGCACTGGGAAGCACCCAAACCCCCACCCCAAATCCCCCCATCCCACCCCAAATCCCCCCCCCAGACCCCCCCAAAACCCCCCATCCCACCCCAAACCCTCCCACCCCAAATCCCCCCATCCAACCCCAAATCCCCCCCCCAAACCCCCCATTCTTTATTTGCAGTGCTGCCCCCTAGCAGCTCGGCGGTCCTTGCAGCCACCCCAGCACTGGGAAGCACCCAAACCCCCACCCCAAATCCCCCCATCCCACCCCAAATCCTCCCCCTAAACCCCCCCAAATCCCCACATCCCACCCCAAACCCTCCCACCCCAAACCCCCACCCCAAATCCCCCCATCCCACCCCAAATCCCGCCCCCAAACGGCCCCAAATCGCGGCCCACCCCCCCGCAGCCCCCTCCCCACGCACTGATCTCCAGCTGCCGCTGGATGCGGTCCTTGCAGCGATCGCGGTACTGCGACTGCGTGGCGTTGTATTCCGTCATCACCTCCACGAACTTCCGAGACAGAGTGGAGTGCTGGGGGGGGAAAAGGAAGGGGGGGAGAGTTGGGGTGGGATGGGGGGGATTTGGGGTTGGTTGGGGGTCTTTGGGGGTGGGGGGATTTGGGATGGGGGGATTTGGGGTGGGGGGGGTGTTGTGGCAGGAAGGCGCCGCTAGGGGGCAGCACTGCGAGTAAAGGGTGGGTTGGAAATGGGGGGGGTGAAGGGGGTTTGGGGTGGGATGGGGGGTGGGATGGGGGGATTTGGGGTGGGGGGTCTTTGGGGTGGGATGGGGGGCTTTAATGTGGGGGTCTTTGCGATTGGGGGGACTTAGGGTGGGGGTCTTTGGGGTGGGTTGGGGGTCTGGGGTTGGGGGGGATTTGGGGTGGGGGGGATTTGGGGTGGGCTGTGGGATGTGGGGTTGGGGGTCTTTGGGGTTGGGGGTCTTTGGGGTGGGATGGGGGGCTTTAATGTGGGGGTCTTTGGGCTTGGGGGCTTTGGGGTGGGATGGGGGGATTTGGGGTGAAGAGATTTGGGGTGGGATATGGGGCGATCTGGGGTGGGATGGGGGGTGGGATGTGGGGAGATTTGGGGTGGGGGGGATTTGGGATTGGCTGGGGGTCTTTGGGGTCGGGGGGATTTGGGGTGGGATGGGGGGCTTTAATGTGGGGGTATTTGGGGTTGGGGGTCTTTGGGATAGGGGGGGATTTGGGGTGGGATGTGAGATGTGGGGTGGGGGTCTTTGGGGTGGAATGGGGGGCTTTAATGTGGGGGTCTTTGGGGATGGGGGTCTTCGGGGTGGGGGTCTTTGGGGTTGGGGGGATTTGGGGCTGGGGGTCTTTGGGGTCAGGGATTTGGGGTCGGGGGTCTTTGGGGTCAGGGATTTGGGGTGGGGGTCTTTGGGGTGGGATGGGGGGCTTTAATGTCGGGGTCTTTGGGGTTGGGGGTCTTTGGGGTGGGCTGGGGGTCTGTAGGGGGGGATTTGGGCTGGGGGTCTTTGCGGTTGGCTGGGGGTCTTTGGGGTGGGCTGGGGGTCTTTGGGGTCAGGGATTTGGGGTGGGGGGTCTTTGGGGTCAGGGATTTGGGGTGGGCTGTGGGATGTGGGGTGGGGGTCTTTGGGGTTGGGGGTCTTTGGGGTGGGACGGGGGGCTTTAATGTGGGGGTCTTTGCAGTTGGGGGGATTTGGGGTGGGGGTCTTTGGGCTCAGGGATTTGGGTGGGGGTCTTTGGGGTTGGCTGGGCGTCTTTGGGGCCAGGGATTTGGGGTGGGGGTCTTTGGGGTCACGGATTTGGGGGGGGGGATTTGGGGTGGGCTGGGGGTCTTTGGGGCCAGGGATTTGGGGTTGGGGGTCTTTGGGGTGGGATGGGGGGCTTTAATGTGGGGGTCTTTGGGGTTGGGGGTCTTTGGGGCCAGGGATTTGGGGTCAGGGATTTGGGGTGGGGGTCTTTGGGGTGGGATTTGGGGCTTTAATGTGGGGGTCTTTGGGGTTGGGGGTCTTTGGGGCCAGGGATTTGGGGTCAGGGATTTGGGGGGGGTCTTTGGGGTTGGGGGGATTTGGGGTCACGGATTTGGGGTGGGGGTCTTTGGGGTTGGGGGTCTTTGGGGTGGGGGTCTTTGGGGTGGGATGGGGGGCTTTAATGTCGGGGTCTTTGCAGTTGGGGGGATTTGGGGTGGGGGTCTTTGGGGTGGGAGGGATTTGGGGTTGACTGAGGGTCTTTGGGGTCAGGGATTTGGGGCCAGGGATTTGGGGTGGGGGGTCTTTGGGGTTGGGGGTCTTTGGTGTGGGCTGGGCGTCTGTAGGGGGGATTTGGGGTGGGGGTCTTTGGGGTGGGATGGGGGGCTTTAATGTGGGGGTCTTTGGGGTTGGGGGTCTTTGGGGCCAGGGATTTGGGGTCAGGGATTTGGGGGGGGTCTTTGGGGTTGGGGGGATTTGGGGTCACGGATTTGGGGGGGGGGATTTGGGGTTGGGGATGGGCTGGGGGTCTTTGGGGTCAGGGATTTGGGGTGGGGGGTCTTTAGGGTCAGGGATTTGGGGTCAGGGATTTGGGGTGGGGGTCTTTGGGGTGGGATGGGGGGCTTTAATGTCGGGGTCTTTGGGGTTGGGGGTCTTTGGGGTGGGCTGGGGGTCTGTAGGGGGGGATTTGGGCTGGGGGTCTTTGGGGTTGGCTGGGGGTCTTTGGGGTGGGCTGGGGGTCTTTGGGGTCAGGGATTTGGGGGGGGTCTTTGGGGTCAGGGATTTGGGGGGGGTCTTTGGGGTCAGGGATTTGGGGTGGGGGTCTTTGGGATAGGGGGGGATTTGGGGTGGGCTGTGGGATGTGGGGTGGGGGTCTTTGGGGTTGGGGGTCTTTGGGGTGGGACGGGGGGCTTTAATGTGGGGGTCTTTGCAGTTGGGGGGATTTGGGGTGGGGGTCTTTGGGCTCAGGGATTTGGGTGGGGGTCTTTGGGGTTGGCTGGGCGTCTTTGGGGCCAGGGATTTGGGGTGGGGGTCTTTGGGGTCACGGATTTGGGGGGGGGGATTTGGGGTGGGCTGGGGGTCTTTGGGGCCAGGGATTTGGGGTTGGGGGTCTTTGGGGTGGGATGGGGGGCTTTAATGTGGGGGTCTTTGGGGTTGGGGGTGGGCTGGGGGTCTTTGGGGGGTCTTTGGGGTTGGGGGTCTTTGGGGTGGAATGGGGGGCTTTAATGTGGGGGTCTTTGCAGTTGGGGGGATTTGGGGTGGGGGTCTTTGGGGTTGGGGGTCTTTGGGGTCAGGGATTTGGGGTGGGGGTCTTTGGGGTTGGGGGTCTTTGGGGTCAGGGATTTGGGGGGGGGGTCTTTGGGGTCAGGGATGGGGGGCTTTAATGTGGGGGTCTTTGGGGTCGGGGGGATTTGGGGTGGGGGTCTTTGGGGTCAGGGATTTGGGGTCAGGGATTTGGGGGGGGTCTTTGGGGTTGGGGGTCTTTGGGGTGGGATGGGGGCTTTAATGTGGGGGTCTTTGCAGTTGGGGGGATTTGGGGTGGGGGTCTTTGGGGTCAGGGATTTGGGGGGGGTCTTTGGGGTTGGGGGTCTTTGGGGTCAGGGATGGGGGGCTTTAATGTGGGGGTCTTTGGGGTCGGGGGGATTTGGGGTGGGGGTCTTTGGGGTCAGGGATTTGGGGTCAGGGATTTGGGGGGGGTCTTTAGGGTCAGGGATTTGGGTGGGGGTCTTTGGGGTCAGGGATTTGGGGTCATGGATTTGGGGTGGGGGTCTTTGGGGTCAGGGATGGGGGGCTTTAATGTGGGGGTCTTTGGGGTCGGGGGGATTTGGGGTGGGGGTCTTTGGGGTCCCCCCACCTGCGTTTTGCGGATGCGCAGGTCGGCGGAGGAGCGGTTGAGGCCTTCCTCCTGCTCGATGCTCTGCTCGATGGCTGTGGGGCAGAGGTGTGGGGCGGCGACCCCCACAAAAAAAGGGTCGGCCCCATAAGTCAGTGGGATCCGTGGGGCCGCAAAGACCCACACAGGCCCCACAACGCCCCATAAGTTGACCCTCAGCCCCATAGAATCCTATAGGGCCCCATAAGTTGGCCCTCAGCCCCACACAATCCTATAGGGCCCCATAAATTGACCCTCAGCCCCACACAATCCTATAGGGCCCCATAGATTGACCCTCAGCCCCACACAATCCTATAGGGCCCCATAAATTGACCCTCAGCCCCACACAATCCTATAGGGCCCCATAAATTGACCCTCAGCCCCATAGAATCCTATAGGGCCCCATAGATTGACCCTCAGCCCCACACAATCCTATAGGGCCCCATAAGTTGACTCTCAGCCCCACACAATCCTATAGGGCCCCATAAATTGACCCTCAGCCCCATAGAATCCTATAGGGCCCCATAAGTTGACCCTCAGCCCCACACAATCCTATAGGGCCCCATAAATTGACCCTCAGCCCCATAGAATCCTATAGGGCCCCATAGATTGACCCTCAGCCCCACACAATCCTATAGGGCCCCATAAATTGACCCTCAGCCCCATAGAATCCTATAGGGCCCCATAAGTTGACCCTCAGCCCCACAGAATCCTATAGGGCCCCATAAGTTGACCCTCAGCCCCATAGAATCCTATAGAGCCCCATAAGTTGACCCTCAGCCCCATAGAATCCTATAGGGCCGCAAAGACCCCAAAGGTGGCCCCCAGCCCCACACAATCCTATAGGGCCCCATAGATTGACCCTCAGCCCCATAGAATCCTATAGGGCCCCATAAGTTGACCCTCAGCCCCATAGATTCCTATAGGGCCCCATAAATTGACCCTCAGCCCCACACAACCCTATAGGGCCCCATAAATTGACCCTCAGCCCCATAGATTCCTATAGGGCCCCATAAATTCACCCTCAGCCCCACAGAATCCTATAGGGCCCCATAAGTTGACCCTCAGCCCCATAGATTCCTACAGGGCCCCATAAGTGACCCCATAGAACCCCATGGGACCCCATAAGTGACCCCACAAACCCCACAGGACCCCATAAGTGGCCCCATAGACCCCACAGGGCCCCATAAGTGACCCCATAGGACCCCATAAGTGACCCCACAGGGCCCCATAAGTGACCCCATAGGACCCCATAAGTGGCCCCACAGACCCCATAAGTGACACCACAGGACCCCATAAGTGACCTCGTGGACCCCATAGGATCCCACAAGTGACCCCATAGGTCCCCATAAGTGACCCCACAGTGCCCCATAAGTGGCCCCATAGAAACCCATAAGTGGCTCTATAGGCCCCATAGGACCCCATAAGTGGCGCCATAAGACCCCATAAGCAGCCCCACAGACCCCATAGGACCCCTTAAGTGACCCCATAGGACCCCATAAGTGGCCCCACAGGGCCCCATAAGCGGCCCCATAGAACCCCATAGACTCCATAGGACCGCATAAGTGACTCCATAGGACCCCATAAGTGGCGCCATAAGACCCCATAAGCAGCCCCACAGACCCCATAGGACCCCATAAGCGGCTCCACAGGACCCCATAAGCGGCCCCATAGGACCCCACAGAGCCCACAGGGCCCCATAAGTGACCCCATAGGATCCCATCAGACCCCATAAGTGGCCCCACAGCCCCCATAGAACCCAATAAGTGACCCCACAGGACCCCATAAGACCCCATAAGTGACCCCATAGCTCCCCATAAGTGGCCCCACAGGGCCCCATAAGTGACTCCGTAGGACCCCATAAGCGGCCCCATAGGACCCCATAAGCGGCCCCATAGACCCCACAGGGCCCCATAAGTGACCCCATAGGACCCCATAAGTGACCCCACAGGGCCCCATAAGTGACCCCATAGGACCCCATAAGTGGCCCCACAGACCCCATAAGTGACACCACAGGACCCCATAAGTGACCCCATAGGACCCCATTAAGTGACACCACAGGACCCCATAAGTGACCTCGTGGACCCCATAGGATCCCACAAGTGACCCCATAGGTCCCCATAAGTGACCCCACAGGGCCCCATAAGTGACCCCATAGGACTCCATAAGCGACCCCATAGGACCCCATAAAGTGGCCCCACAAGACCCCATAAGTGGCCCCATAGGACCCCATAAGTGGCGCCATAAGACCCCATAAGCGGCTCCACAGGACCCCGTAAGCGGCCCCATAGGACCCCCCAGACCCCATAAGTGCCCCACAGCCCCCCGGGTGCCACCTTTCAACTTGGAGCGCACTTTGTTGGCCGTCTTCTTGATGTCGGCCGTCAGATCCTCCAGCTCCTGCTTCGTCCCTGGGGGGCGGCAACAGCGGGATCCAGTGAGCCCAGCAGAACCCAACGGAACCCAACGGAACCGAATAGAACCCAATGGACCCAACAGAACCCAACGGGACCCAACAGAACCCAACGGGACCCAACAGAACCCAATGGGACCCAACAGAACCCAACGGAACCCAACGGAACCCAACGGAACCGAATAGAACCCAATGGGACCCAACGGAACCCAACGGAACCGAATAGAACCCAATGGGACCCAACGGAACCCAACGGAACCCAACGGAACAGAACAGAACCAAACGGAACCCAATAGAATCCAACAGAACCCAACGGAACCCAACGGAACCCAACGGAACCAAATAGAACCCAATGGGACCCAACGGAACCCAACGGAACCCAACAGAACCCAATGGGACCCAACAGAACCCAATGGGACCCAACGGAACCCAACGGAACCCAACAGAACCCAATGGGACCCAACAGAACCCAATGGGACCCAACGGAACCCAACGGAACCCAACAGAACCCAACGGAACCCAACGGAACCCAACAGAACCCAATGGGACCCAACAGAACCCAACGGAACCCAACGGAACCCAACGGAACCCAACAGAACCCAATGGGACCCAACAGAACCCAATGGGACCCAACGGAACCCAACGGAACCCAACAGAACCCAACGGAACCCAACGGAACCCAACGGAACCCAACAGAACCCAATGGGACCCAACAGAACCCAACGGAACCCAACGGGACCCAACGGAACCCAACGGGACCCAACAGAACCCAATGGGACCCAACAGAACCCAATGGGACCCAACAGAACCCAACAGAACCGAATAGAACCCAACAGAACCCAATGGGACCCAACAGAACCCAATGGAACCGAACAGAACCCAACAGAACCCAATGGAACCGAATAGAACCCAGCAGAACCCAATGGGACCCAACAGAACCCAACAGAGCCCAACAGAATCGAATAGAACCCAGCAGAACCCAACGGAACCAAACAGAACCCAATGGAACCCAACAGAACCCAATGGGACCCAACAGAACCCAACGGAACCAAACAGAACCCAATGGAACCGAATGGAACCCAACGAAACCGAATAGAACCCAACAGAACCCAACGGAACCCAATGGAATCCAAAGGGACCCAACAGAACCCAACGGAACCGAATGGAACCCAACAGAACCCAACAAAACCAAACAGAACCCAGCGGAACCCAACAGAACCCAGCGGAACCCAATGGAACTGAACAGAACCCAACGGAACCCAATGGAACCAAACAGAACCCAACGGAACGTCAACGGGACCCAACAGAACCCAACAGAACCGAATAGAACCCAACGGAACCAAACAGAACCGAATAGAACTCAACGGAACCAAACAGAACCGAATAGAACTCAACGGAACCCAATGGGACCCAGCAGAACCTAACGGAACCCAACAGAACCCAACAGAACCCAATGGGACCAAACAAAAATGAACAGAACCCAACAGAACCCAACGGAACCCAACGGAACCCAATGGAACCGAACAGAACCCAACAGAACCAAACGGAACCCAATAGAATCCAACAGAACCCAACGGAACCCAACGGAACCGAATGGAACCCAACGGAACCCAATGGAACCGAACAGAACACAACAGAACCAAACGGAACCCAATAGAATCCAACAGAACCCAACGGAACCCAACGGAATCCAACGGAACAGAACAGAACCCAACAGAACCCAGCAGAACCCAACAGAACCCAACGGAACCCAATGGAACCCC
>NW_027638825.1:0-39380 GCF_951394365.1 Tetrao urogallus | reverse complement strand
GGATGTCGTTCCCTTCCGGCCCCTCTTTCAGGTAGTGGGGGCCCAGCCAGTAGCTCTTCACCTGGGGGCAGAGAGAAGCAGAGGGATGCAGGGGGGGGACGACGTGCAGCCAGCTGGAGGGTCCCCGGTTGAGGGGTGGTGGTACCTTATGGGAGAAGCCGCTCATGAGGACGCTGTTGCGGGCCAACTCGCACATGTCGCAGGAGCTCAGCTTCCACACCTGCGTGGCGATGCTGTACTCCTCCATCAGCGGCTCCTGGGGGGGGGGGAATGCGGCCTTAGCAGCCCCCCATAACCTCCCCCCACATGGGGAAGGGGGTCCGAAGGTTCTCCCCCACTCCCTCTGGATCTCCTGAATCCTCCACAGCTTGGTGGCTCCTTCTTGTTCTGGGCCATGGCCAAGCCCGTCCTATCAGCCACCGCTGACTCCATTCCATGGCCATGGCCACCACCCACCCCACGGCCATCACCGACCCCAGCCCCATGGCCACCACCAACCCCATGGCCATCAGTGTCCCCACCCCAAAGGACCCGGCCACCAACTCCTTCCCCACAGCCATCACCGACCCCACAGCCATCACCAACCCCATCCCCACAGCCACCACTGACTCCATCCCCATGGCCACCACCGAGCCCATCCCATCCCTGTGGCCACCACCAACCCCACAGCCATCACTGACCCCATCCCCTCCCCATGGCCACTACCATCCCCATAGCCATCAGTGACCCCACCCCAAAGGACCTGGCCACCAACTCTTTCCCACAGCCACCACCAACCCCACAGCCACCACAGACTCCATGCCATCCCTGTGGCCACCACCAACCCCATGAGCATCACTGACCCCACCCCAAAGGACACAGTTGTCCACCAACTCCTTCCCCACAGCCACCACCAACCTCAAAGCCATCACCGACCCCATCCCCACAGCCACCACTGACTCCATCCCCATGGCCACCACCGAGCCCACAGCCATCACTGACCCCATCCCCACAGCCACCACTGACCCCATCCCCTCCCCACGGCCACTACCAACCCCATAGCCATCCGTGACCCCACCTCAAAGGACCTGGCCACCAACTCTTTCCCCACAGCCACCACTGACCCCATCCCCATGGCCACCACTGACTCCATCCCCACAGCCACCACTGACCCCATCCCCATGGCCACCACTGACCCCATCCCCATGGCCACCACTGACTCCATCCCCACAGCCACCACTGACCCCATCCCCATGGCCACCACTGACCCCATCCCCATGGCCACCACTGACTCCATCCCCACAGCCACCACTGACCCCATCCCCATGGCCACCACTGACCCCATCCCCATGGCCACCACTGACCCTATCCCCTCCCCATGACCACTATCAACCCCACAGCCACCACCGACCCCATCCCCATGGCCCCCAACTCCATCCACTGGCCACCACTGACCCCATCCCCTCCCCATGGCCACCACCAACCCCACAGCCATCACTGACCCCATCCCACGGCCACCACTGACCCCATCCCCTCCCCACGGCCACTACCAACCCCATAGCCATCCGTGACCCCACCTCAAAGGACCTGGCCACCAACTCTTTCCCCACAGCCATCACCAACCCCATCCCCACGGCCACTACCAACCCCACAGCCACCACCGACCCCATCCCCATGGCCCCCAACTCCATCCCATTGGCCACCACTGAGCCCATCCCATCCCCATGGCCACCACCAACCCCACGGCCACCACTGCCCCCTCATCCATCCGCCCGGTGGCTGCCCCGAGCCATTCCGGGTCAGGAGGGCTTGGTGACCCGCAGACCCTCCCCCCGCCACCTCACCTTGGTGAAGTGGAACTGGAGGGGATCATCGGTGGAGAGGGAGACCATGAGCCCCCGCGAGAGATACTCGGGCAGGGGGTTGCGGTGGTAGCTGAGGAAGAGGCTGTTGTTGCTCAGCGGCGACATGGCGATGCCGATCTGCGCCAGGTAGTACAGGTACTGCAGCACGGGGGCCTGGGGGGCACGGCAGGGTGAGGGGGGGGCCCAGGGCTGCACCGAGACCCCCCGGCCGAGCCCCCCGGCCCCGCTCACCTTGCGCAGCAGCAAGCCGTGCGAGATGTTCTCCGACACCATGAAGCCCGACACGAGGTGATGGATGGGGCCGGCCTCGCCGCAGTGTGGGCGCAGCACGAAGGTGTGGAAGCCCCGCTTCCTGCGTGTGGGGACAGCCGTGGGTCCCCGACCCCGACGCCCCCCACCTCCCCCCCGGGGCCGTGGGATCCACACACCCTCACCTGCGGAGGTGGTTGAGCACCGTCATGTTGGCGTACATGTAGTACAGGTAGTAGGAGTAGGGCGGGTTGTCCTCCTCCACCCAGTTCCCCGGCAGAGGGCTGTCCAGGTTGAAGATGTGATGCTCCGGTTTGGATTCGTCGTCCACGCTGTCGAAGCCGTCCACCTGGGGGTCCAAGGCCAAGTGGGACGGTCAGCCCCCCGCCAGGACCCCCACAGCCATAAAGGGGGGAGGCGGTGGCCCAGCCGTGAGGATGGGAGGCGGGGGGTCGGGGCGCAGCGCTCACGTGCTCCAGGAAGAGGTGCAGCTCGGGGTGCCGGGCAGGGTGGATGGTGGCCTCGTAGAGGGGCAGGAAGATGTTCTCCAGCATCTCCTGGAAGTTGGCCAATTGCTTCTTGGTCCGGTAAACATCACTGAACGTGGATGGACAACGCTTAAGAGCCCGGCGCTGCGTCCCATCTCACCCAGCTCCCAAACCCTCCCCATAAGACCGGGGCCCCCAGCACCATCAGGACCCAAAGCCCCGGGGCTGGGCACTCACAAGAGCCGGGGCACCTGCACCAGCCAGCGGACGTTGTTGGAGTGGACGCGGTGGTTGACGGCCCAGCAGGCCAGCTTGTCCCACTCGTCACGAGAGCGGCCGTAGATGGAGAGGCGCAGCTCGGCGTTCTGGTACTTGCTCTCCTCCAGGTCTGACATCACCTCCTGCCTCAGGAGGGAACAGAGGGCATCAGCCACAGCCGGCAGCGCGGGGATGGCGGCGGCACCGTGGGGATGCGGGGCTCACCTTGATGATGTGTGCAAAGTACTTCCCCGAGACGCGGTTGTCCGTCTTGATGAAGATCTCCCTCAGGATGGACTCCCCGATGGGGTTGTACTTGGCATTGAATTTGTCAAAGCGGTGGAAAGTGTTGCGGTCCTGGAATGGGGGCAACAACGTGAGACCCCCCCCCCCAACGCACACAAGGCCCACATGCAGGGCTTTCAGCTCCCAGCACTGCAGCACAGCCCGGAGCAGATCCCACCTCCCAGCACCCCACCACCGTGGGATGGACCCAGAGAAGATGATCTCCCACCACCCCACCACCGTGGGATGGACCCAGAGAAGATGATCTCCCACCACCCCACCACCATGGGATGGACCCAGAGAAGATGATCTCCCACCACCCCACCACCATAGGATGGACCCAGAGAAGATGATCTCCCACCACCCCACCACCATGGGATGGACCCAGAGAAGATGATCTCCCACCACCCCACCACCATAGGATGGACCCAGAGAAGATGATCTCCCACCACCCCACCACCATGGGATGGACCCAGAGAAGATGATCTCCCACCACCCCACCACCATGGGATGGACCCAGAGAAGATGATCTCCCACCACCCCACCACCGTGGGATGGACCCAGAGAAGATGATCTCCCACCACCCCACCACCGTGGGATGGACCCAGAGAAGATGATCTCCCACCACCCCACCACCATAGGATGGACCCAGAGAAGATGATCTCCCACCACCCCACCACCATAGGATGGACCCAGAGAAGATGATCTCCCACCACCCCACCACCATAGGATGGACCCAGAGAAGATGATCTCCCACCACCCCACCACCATAGGATGGACCCAGAGAAGATGATCTCCCACCACCCCACCACCGTGGGATGGACCCAGAGAAGATGATCTCCCACCACCCCACCACCATGGGATGGACCCAGAGAAGATGATCTCCCACCACCCCACCACCCTGCACTGGCACTGCAGATGCCACCCCACCATCCCACCACTGTAGGATGGCCCTGAAGAAGAAGCCCTCCCGGCACCCCGCCACCATGGGACAGAGAGGAAGATCTCCCACCACTCTACGGCCCTGGAGAAGAAGGCTTCCCCCCACGGCCAGGGCTGAGCTGAAGGCCCCACTCATCCCCAAGCTCTGGGGACGGCCCCGTACCGCGTGGACGTCCAGAGTGTCCACGCTGAGGTCGTAGGCGGTGAGATTCATGGTCTCAAAGACCTCCTTGAGCGTCTGCTCCTTGCCTTTCTCCACGTGGACGATCTCGTCCAGGTGCTTCTTCATGGCCCTCTTGATGAAGCGCAGGAGGTGCTTCTGGTTCATGCAGGACGAGGCGTGGATGTGAGTGTCCACCTGGGAAGCACAGTGGGTGCTCAGGTCTCAAAGCCCCCCAGGCGCCCCCCCCCAGCACAGCCCTGCAGTACCTTGCGGATGTTGTAGAAGTCACGGTGGGGCACCTTCTTCTGGGCTGCCAGCTCCTTCATCTCGTTGAGCAGCACGTGCATCTGGAACTTGGAGCTCAGGTACTGCAGGCGGCGGTAGCAAAAGGATTTGCTGCCCAGGGGGGGGAGAGCGGGGAGAGGGCGGTCAGCGTGGGGAGAGAAGGGAGAACATCCCTCCCCAAAGGTGGGTGCGCAGCAGGGCGCACCCACGACGACCCCAGGATGGAGGTGAGGACGTGGGATAGAAGCCGGCGCCGCACATCACAGCCAAAGCCACCAGCAACGTCCCCATGGTGTTCCCCCCCTTCCCCCCCTTGCTCCTCACATGGGCCCGTTGATGATCAAAGCCATCAGGAAATTCATGTCGGCGATGAACTCCTGCAGGTCGGGGTAGGGCAGGTCCAGCTCCGTGCTCCTGGGGGGCGGGGGGATAGAGGTGCTTACATCCCCACATCTCCCACCGCCCACCGCCCCCTTTGCGGCGCCCCCCCCCTACTTGTCAGTGAGGTCCTGCTTGGTGTAGACGTGCACCACGCCATCCACCATCTTCAACCCAAAGCCCAGGTCGGCCGGCATGCTCTGCGGGTCCCACTTCTCATAGGGGTGCTGCTCTGCAAACGGGGGGTGCACGGCAGCGTCTGCGGCAAGGAGAGACCCCAAAAGCACACAGAACCATGGAACTCAGCGAGAGGAACCCCACAGCCGGCGCTGGGACCCCTCTGCCCCCCACTCACCGGCAGCCACGGGGGTCTCGGGCACCTCCTCGTAGCTGCGGGTCTCCAGGGGCTTCTCGGAGAGCTCCTGCAGGAAGCGGGCGGTGGTCTTGCAGAAGCTCTGCAGGGACAGCCCCATGTATTTCTCACGCAGGAACAGCGCCTTCACCACGCTCTTGGCCGCGTCCAGCAGGTCGGTGAAGGGCACCTGGGGTGGGAAATCAAGAAGAAGTGGGGGTTTCATCCCCCCCCCCCCCAAAACAAAACATCACCCGTGGGGCCCAACTCGTTATGGGGGGGTTCTCACCCCACACTTCTCCTCCCCGGAGATGGTGACCCGTTGGAACTCGCGCTCCAGCAGCGCCTCGCGGTCCTTGGGGATGTGATCCACGCGGTCCTCGTGCTGCTCCTTGAGGAGCCTGGGGGCGCAGCCATCAGCACGGTGCTGGGAACCCCCCCCCCCCCCCCCCAGGGATGAGGAGGGAGGCTGGGGGCATCCCCAACCCCGCTGTGCCCCCCCACCCCGGCCCCAACGCACGGATGCATCCCCCGACCCCACAGAGCACAACGAGAAGTGGCGGTGGGACAGAGAACGAAACGACTCGTGACACAGACAGCCCCAAGCAGAGACAGGAGGGAGGGGACACGCAGTGCTGGGGGGAGGGGGGGGGCAGGGCCACGCTGCGCCCATCGCCCCCATCACCCCAAAATCCCATCCCTACGCCTCCTGCCCGCGGTGCGTTAACCCTTTCAGTGCCAGCGTGGACACAGGGCGGGGGGCAGCTCTTGGCTCTGTGTTGGGGCTGTTGGGGGGGGGTGTGGGGGGGCTGGGGGGGGTCCCTGAGCCCCGGTGTCACCGCGCCGGACACTCACTGTAAGTCGGCGGCACTGTCAACTTTCAGGAAGTCCTGTTTGGCTCTGAGCAAAATGTCGGGCTCAAGTCTGGGGATGCCGGGAGGAGAGAGGGGATGTGGGGGGGGTGAGGGGGGGGGGGGGGGGAGAGAAAACACCCCGTTAATGCCCCACAGGAACGGACAGAGCCCAGATAAACCAGGAAATCAGACAGCAAGCGTGACACCCACGGGAGAGGACAGAGCGGGCACAGAGGACGGACAGCCCCGGGGTGACGGCGGCCGTCCCCAGGAGGGGGGGACACCCACGGGATGGGGGGGGACGGGGGGGGGACGCCCCCTTACTTGACATCCTGGCTGATCTGGCGCTCCAGGCGCTGCCGCCGCTCCTCCAGCTGCTCGATGGGGCTTTCTTCAGGGAACTCGTACGGCGCTGTCCGCATTTCGCTCTCGGCCAGCGAGCGGCAGAACAGCTCCTGCGTGGCCACCGTGTCACGAGCTGCGTCCGTCCTCAGCCCGCTGCCAGCCCTGACGTGAGCTGAACCCGTCCTCAGCCCGCCGCCATCGCCCTCCTTCCAACCCCCAACTCATTGCAGAGCACGGCGTCACCGCGCTGCCACCACGGGCACAGGGAGGCGCACTGGGGATCAGGAGGCAGCTGAGCCCCCCCACATCCAACGCCCCCCCCCTTCCAGAAGCTGAGACCCGGCCGACTCGGTGCAGGGATGACTCACCTCGGCGATCTCTTTGTATTTGCCGTCCATGGAGGTGCGCAGATCGACTGGGAAATGCTTGAGGCAGTGCGGGGTGCCGGGCAGGGAACGAGCCGACTGCAACGGCCGGGAGCCCCCCCGCACCTCTGCAGGCACAGACAGCGTGTGAGCCCCCCGGGGGGGGGGGGTCCGGGGGGAGGGGGGTCTGCAGCCCCTCCACAGCCCCCTGGGATCCGCATCCCACAGCATCGGGGGCACACAGAGGCAGCGCCATCTCCCCCCCCCCCCACGCTCACCGTAAGGGGGGGGATGTTAAAGCAGTGGGGGTGACAGCGGGGGGCAGCTGTGGGACCCCCCCACGGCACCGCCGAAGGTGCCCATGTCACAGCTCACTCGAGCTGCCACGGGGAAACCCCCCGACCCCATCCGCAGCACTGAGGGGGGAAGGGGGGGGGGGCACAGCCCCGCGTATGTGCCAGCGCAGCCTTCCTCCTCCTCCTCCTCCTCCTCTTCCTCCTTCCCCCCCCCCACAACGCACACAGCGCTGCGCCACAGCACAGCCGCAGAGCCCCCCCCACACCCACCCCTCACTGCCCGAACGGAAGGGGGGAGATGGGGAGGGATGGGATGGGAAGGGATGGGAAGGGATGGGAAGGGACGCAACACCGGGACCGCCCTCCCCCAAGCCCCCCAGGAGCAGCGCAGCCCCGCACCGCTCACCCGAACCCCACGCACGTCCGTCCGTCCCCCCACCGCTTCCCCCCTCCACCGCAGGCACAGCATTACGGGTCGGGGGGGGCTCACCTGCGGGGCCGGCCGCTTGCAGGCTGCCCCGCTTCTTGAAGGGGAAGTGGGCCGGGGCGGCCATAGCGCTGCGGGGACGGTGCGGGGGGGTTGGGGGGGGGGGGGGGGGGGCCGGGAATGGCGGCGGTCCCTCCCCCCCGGGTTGATGATTGATGCGGGAAGCGGAGCCCGAGCAAAGTCCCCGGCGGAGGGAGAGCCCGGAAGCGACCGAGGAAGAGGATGGGGCGGGAGGAGGAGGAAGAGGAGGAGGAGGAGGGATGAAGGCTGCCGGAACGCGCGGCCGCACCGAGGGGCGGGGCGAGAAGCCATGGAGGATGGGGATCGGTGCTGCCCCCAGCCGAGCGGTGTGAAGCCCCGGGACGTGGGGTGCTGCTATTGCCCACCCCCCCCTCTGCCAAAGTGGCGTCGGTTCCTCCAGCAGCGCCGCTCCGCCCCCAGAGAGATTCGGTGTCGGACCCCCCCTCCAAAAAATAGCATCGATGCCTCCGGCAGCAGCAGAGCCCCGCACGGGGACGCGCAACGAGCCGCCCCAGGGCGCAGTGCCCCCCCCCGGCCCCATCAACCACCCCCAGACGGGGCAGCACCTCCTCGAGATGAGCATCGCTGCCCCCCCCCACGGACGGGCTCCAAAGCCCCAGAGGAGGGGAAACCTCATCCCTTCCCTCCCCCCCCCCACCTTCAGGACAGGACCCCAGGACGGACCTCAACCCCAGCATCACCCCCACACCCTGCTGGGGGTGGGGGGGGCTTAGAGATTGAGATAGCAGTCCCCCAAAAGGGACCCCCTTCCCCCCCCCCCCTCCCCATTGGCACCTCCAGCAGCACTGTGCCCCCCCCCCTTCAGGAGTTACGGCATTGGCCCCCCCACCCAAAACACAGCACCATCCCCTCCAGCGCTGTGCCTCCCCCAAACAAGGGACCCCCCACCCCAAAAACAGCATCAGTGCCTCCTCCGATCCCTTTGTGCCCCCCCGCCGGACCCCCCCACAGGGCAACCGCACTCCAACAGCCGAGGGCCGCGCTCTGGGGGTGTCACCGCCTGTCGTCCCCCGTCCCCCCCCCCCATGGTCCCCGCGTGCCCCCTACCTGCGCCACCGCTCCGGACGGGACGGGCACAAAAGGGGCTGAGAGCCCCCAGCCCGGCGCTGGAGGATGCGGTATTTTTAGGGGAGGATTTTTAGCCGTCCGGTCTCCCCGCACCCCACGCCATGCGGGAGGGGTGCAGTGCCATTAGGGGGACATTGGGGAGAGAGGGGGCGGAGGGGGGGGTGGTTGAGAACGACCCCGGGCTGAGCGCTGCGTGACGTCCGGGCGCAGTCCCAGCCCTTGGCGATGGTATTTTAATTGGGCCCCCCTTCATTAGCGCCGCGTTCATTAGAGGCGTTGTGTCCGCGGGGACGGCGAGGGACGGCCGCCCTTTGTCAGCAGCGCAGGAGGGGGGACAGCTGGGGGGGGGGGGGGGATGGCACCCAGGCGGTGCTGTGGGGTGCAGAGGGGCTCACGGCCACCGCTGTGGGGACGCGGGGGGGCAGCGGGGTGTGCGCCCCCCCCCCCCCTTTGGTGACACCCAGAAATGTGGGGTGGGGACAGGGATGGGGGGGGGGGGGGAGGAGGAGGAGTGGGGTGGGGGGAGGAAGGCTGAGCACCCATAAAGAGCTTATGCAGCGGGAGGCGAGCGGCGCAGCAGCGCAGATTATGGGCGCTCGTTAGCGGCTCGCGCTAATTAGCTCCATTTCCCAGCACGAGGAACCCCACGACCCCAGCGGGGGGGGGCAATGGACACGAATGGGGCTGAGCCCATCCCTATACAAACCCCACAGCCCTCAGTGCCGGCACCCCACATCCCTGGGGGTTTCCCATCTCCCGTGGGGTTTCAGGCCCCCATCCTTACGTAACGCCCCGCGCCCATCTTCCCACCAATTCCCCCCCCCCGTCCCCCCCAGCCCCTAATCTTTGCCATCTTGGGCTAATTGGATTTCCACAGGTCACGTGGAGGAGCGATAAAAAAAGCCCCCCCAAATCCCTCCGGGCCCCAGAAATCGGGTTTATCCATGGGGAATTAAGGGAGAACGCGGGGGGCAGCCGGCCCGCAAGCAGCCAGCCCAGCGCTCCGGTGCGGCCTTTTCGGGTTCCCCCCCTAAAAGTGTTTCTCTGCCCGCATCCCCAGGGGTGCGTGCACCCAACCCGAGGAGACCTGGAAGAGCGCGGGGACCTGGAGGAGCTCGAAGCTTTGGCAGAGGAGGACGAGGAGATGGGGAGCGGGGCGAGCGCCGAGGACAAGGAGATGGCCAAGAGGTCCAAGGAGCTGGAGAAGAAGCTGCAGGAGGATGCGGATAAGGAGGCGAAGACGGTGAAGCTGCTGCTGCTCGGTAGGGTGGAAGGGGGGGGGGGGTGGCAATGGGGGGACGTGAAATTGTCCCCATGTCTTTATTCTTTGTGCTTGGGAACAGGGAGGGTATGGGGATTGTTCCCGTGGCCCCATGTGCGGCACTGGGATCCCGCTGAGGGTGGGGATGGGCATGGAGAAGTAATGGGGAGGGGGGAGGCATGGGGAGAAAGGTGCCCTGGGGGTCCCATAGGAGGACACACAGCCCCCATCCCATCTGCATCCCCATCTCCATCCCACCCTCACGCCATCCCCATCCTCACTTCATCCTCATCGCACTCCACCCCATGCCAACCTTCTTTCTCCTATGTCCCATCCCCACCCCATCTCCATCCCCATCCCCTCCTTATGAGCTGGGTGCCCCCTCAGCCCTGGCCCTGCGGCACACAGACGGGTGCTGGGCACCAAAGGGACAACGTGGGCACAGGGAATGGAGCGGTGACACCTGCGGGAGGTGGGACCACGGCATCTCCCCCAAGCCCCGTGATGGGCACAGGAAGGGACCCCCCCCCCCCATAGCACAGGGCCGGGGGGCAGCAAGTGGCAGCGGTGGCAGAGCTGGGGGGCGGGGGGCACAGGGTGAAGGCGATTAGCGCCCTAATTCTAAGCAGCTTCCTGTGCTGCCCTAAGCTGCTTACAGCATCGGAGCCCCGCATCGCCACGGTGGGCGCCCAGCCCCATGGGAGTCCCTGCAGCGCCCATGGCGGGGGTCCCTACTGGCTGAGGTGTCCCCCACTCTTTCCGCAGGGGCCGGAGAATCGGGGAAGAGCACCATCGTGAAGCAGATGAAGTGAGTGGGGCCGCGTCCTTGCGGGCCAGATGCTTCCCCCCATTGCGGGGGGCTGTGGGGTCGGGGTCTCCCTGCTGCCCGGAACCCCCAGAGCAGAACGGAGCTGTGCTGGGGAGGCAGGGAGCAGCCTGACGGTACGGCCAACGTCCCCCCCCCCCAGGATCATCCACCAGGATGGATACACACCTGAGGAATGCATGGAGTTCAAAGCCGTCATCTACGGGAACATCCTGCAGTCCATCCTGGCCATCATCCGCGCCATGAGCACGCTGGGCATCGACTACGCCGAGTCGGGACGGGCGGTGGGTGAGGGGCACAGGGGGAGGCGGCGGCGGCGGCCGGCGGTGGGGAGGGGACCGAGGTGTTGAAGGGCAGCGCGTCCCCGCAGGACGACGGGAGGCAGCTCTTCAACCTGGCGGACTCCATCGAGGAGGGCACGATGCCCCCGGAGCTGGTGGACTGCATCAAGAAGCTGTGGAAGGACGGCGGCGTGCAGGCGTGCTTCGACCGGGCTGCCGAGTATCAGCTCAACGACTCGGCCGCATAGTGAGCGCCGCCCCGACCCCCCATTCCCACCCCATAACCCTGGGGAGCGCAGCGACCCCCACGGCACACGGCTGTCCCTGCAGCTACCTGAACCAGCTGGACCGCATCACGGCCCCCGGGTATCTCCCCAACGAGCAGGACGTGCTGCGCTCCCGCGTGAAAACCACCGGCATCATCGAGACCAAGTTCTCCGTTAAGGACCTCAACTTCAGGTGCGGGCGCAGCCCCCCGGGGGCAGGGCAACGTGCCCGGGGCCACCAACCCACGTAGCAGCAGATGTCACCTCCCCCCTGACCCCCACAAGGGAGGTGACACAGCTGACACAGCCTGCCCGTGTCTCCCCCCCTCCCCTTTAGGATGTTTGACGTCGGGGGGCAGAGATCAGAGCGCAAGAAATGGATCCACTGCTTTGAGGGGGTGACGTGCATCATCTTCTGCGGGGCGCTGAGCGCCTACGACATGGTGCTGGTGGAGGATGATGAGGTGGTGAGTGAGGGATGGGGGGGAAACTGCGGTGGGGACGTGGGACCGGGGGCTGCAGGGCCGGGAAAGTGCATTTGCTCACAGCAGGGCTCCTTTGGGAAGCGCTGCCCACAGCCCCACGCTTGTCCCCTTTTCGCTGGCAGAACCGCATGCACGAATCCCTGCACCTCTTCAACAGTATATGCAACCACAAGTTCTTCGCCGCCACGTCCATCATCCTCTTCCTCAACAAGAAGGACCTCTTCGAGGAGAAGATCAAGAAGGTGCACCTCAGCATCTGCTTCCCTGAGTATGATGGTGAGTGATGGGGTGCAGATGGGGAAGGGGGGCTGCGGGACCAGGACGGAGAGCAGCGACGGCTCCAGGGAGCCCCCAGCCCCAGCCCCAGCCCCACCGCTCCCTGCCCAGGTCCCAACACGTTCGAAGATGCAGGGAATTACATCAAGACCCAATTCCTGGATCTCAACATGCGGAAGGACGTGAAGGAGATCTACAGCCACATGACCTGTGCCACAGACACGCAGAACGTCAAGTTCGTCTTCGACGCCGTCACAGATGTCATCATCAAGGAGAACCTCAAGGACTGCGGTCTCTTCTGAGCAGGTAGGGGGGGCGAGGGGTGGGGGGGGGGGAGGCACCTGGTGCCACGCTGGGGGCTGCGACCCCAGCCCCAAAGAGCTGGCAGCAATGGGGAAGTTTCCCTTCTCTCTCCCCCCCTCAGAAGAGCCGGCTGCGGTCCCACCTCACCGTTCTGCTGAGCAGAGCCAAAAGGACAACACCGAGTTCCCCAACCCCCTGTTTTTTTCTATAAGCTGCCCCCCACATCCGAGCCCACGCCAGGAGGGGCCCCAGCTGCCCTGCCTGCCCCACATCACGGCCGTTTCCTCTGGGGCAGCACCCAGCTGGGCTCCCCCACGGAGCAGAAGAGGAAACGGGCGCTGGGGCGCTGGGCATTGCGCTGCTTGGAGCTCGATTTGCTCTTGGCTGCTTGTAAATAAATCCGTCCTGCCGTAGCCGAGCCCTGCCTGCTCTCGCTGTTCAGCCATCGGCGCAGCTTCGCTTAGGAACAAACCAAACCGACGCAATAAAGAGATGTGCATGAATGGATGTTGTGTGTGCTGTGCTGAAGGATGGAGGCAAAGGACCCCCACCCCTCCTGCTGCCCCCACATCACAGCAGGGCGCCCCTCAGGGGCTTCGAGACGCACCAACCCCCCCCCTCCACTGCCCCCCAGCCAACAAACACAGCGCAGGGAGAGCAGCACAACGAGGCACAAAGCAGGGAAAGGACGCAGCCGTTCACTCACCACTTTAATACTGCCAACAGCTACAACAGATCAGAACTGTACACAATGAGAACCCGGGAGAAAGAGCCCCGAGGTGACGCTTCAGCAAAGGAACGGAGCGACGGGGTAACGAACGTCACTACGGGGAAAACGATGGCAAAGGGGGATTTGGCACCACATAGACAGAGTAAAGGCATGCTGTCCACACAGACCCCGCACCGAAAGGCCGTGGGCCATCGGCCTCCAGCAGCACAGAGCTCAGCCTGCCCACCGAGAGCACTGTCACCATCAGCACTGCTCCTGCCCTCGCCGTGCGCTGCCAACGCGTGGCCACAGCACCGGGGCCTGGGAGACAGGGCAGAAATACCAAGTGTTAAAAACAGAGAGGTCCTGCTAAGAGGAGCGCTTGGGCACGGTCTGCTCACGTGTGCATAGATCAGTGATAGTTTCTGTTGGTTTTTATTTTGTTTAAAACAAGAATCTTCTGCGAAGAAAGAAAGGCAGTTTAGTAAAGTTACGGTTTTCTCAATGGGAAAAAAAAAATAATAATAATAATAACGAAACAAAACACCTTAAAAACAGACTAGTGGTGGTTCGGTAACCAAAGAAAGAGAGAAAGCTACATATGGAAGGCCTGGAACCCAGCACCTCAATCCACAACAGCTGTACACGTTTGGGTCACGCCATCCAAACGACGTCAGGGCGACGCAGAGCCCAGCCAGGGCCGTCCTGCCCCGACCCAACCTCGACACCCCACCAACTCAAAGGTCCCAAATACAGAAGGTTGTGCTAAAGAACGCGACGATTCTGCATGATGCTTTCAGCCCCCTGGTCCCGCTCACGCCGCCGTCCCCCGCCAGGCAGCAAAGTCTGCTTCTGCCAAGGGCGCTCTGGAAGAACTGCAGGGAGAGCGGCCAGGTGAGAGGGAGCAGCGCAGCCCAGCCCAGCCCCAGCCGCTCGCCTTTACCTTCAGTAGAGCCCGCACTCCTTCAGGTTGTTCTTGATGATGACGTCCGTCACGGCGTCGAAGACGAACTGCACGTTCTTGGTGTCGGTGGCGCAGGTGAAGTGCGTGTAGATCTCCTTGGTGTCTTTCCTCCTGTTGAGGTCCTCGAACTGACACTGGATGTAGGCAGCCGCCTCCTCGTACGTGTTGGAGCCTGGCACAGATCAATCGGTGCCTCCGTTCAGCCAGCAGTTCACAGCACAGTTTCTACACAGACCTTTTAAGCGGCTCGCAGCCATCTGCCTCAGCCAGCTCCAAACCCAATCCACCGTTAACCCTTCCCTGCAACCCTCAGCTCTGCTCCCAGCCGCTGATCTCAGCTCAGTGAGGTGCCAGCAGCACAACTCACAGCCAGGAGACCCAGAAGGGATCAGCAGCCACAGGCTGTGCACCACCGCATCTCCTGGGTGAACAGACAGGGCTGGGCTGCCAGCATGCGCCCCACAGACAGAGCTGCAGCCACAGGACAGAGCCACGGACTGCAGAGGCTCCTCATGAGCCTGGAGACAGGAGAGCCCCACGTGTGCCCCCACCTGTGTGTGTGCCCCCCTCCCCCCTGTGTGTGTGCCCTCCCCCCCAGTGTCTCTGGGCTCCCACCTGTGTACTCTGGGTAGCAGATCGTTAGTGGGCTCTTCTTAATCTTCTCCTCAAACAGGTCCTTCTTGTTCAGGAAAAGAATGATGGACGTGTCTGTGAACCATTTGTTGTTACAGATGCTGTCAAACAGTTTCATGCTCTCGTGCATGCGGTTCTGAAAGGCAGAATGGAGGAAGAGGGTGATGCAGCAGTGCAGTTACTCAGTTACTCAGGGGCAGACAGGCTTTACAAGGACCAGACCGCAGCACCAGGCCCGGCACAGCCTGAGCCTGCTTCCAGCTCCAGGGCCGCCAGCCAGGCGCTGGGGACCCCCCCAAAGCCCCATGCTGTACCATTTCTTCATCCTCGGCCAAGACGAGGTCATAATCGCTGAGGGCCACACAGAAGATGATTGCTGTGACACCTTCAAAGCAGTGGATCCACTTCTTGCGCTCCGACCGCTGCCCACCGACATCAAACATCCTGCAGAGGCACAGCACAGACTGAGAGCCCACACAGAGCCCTGCCCTGACACGGGAGGTGGGGGAGGCTCACAGAGGTCCTGCAGACGAGCGGGATGCAGGGCAAACCAGGCACAAAGCCTGGGAGCAACCCAGAGCCCCCTCCCTCAGAACCGCACCGGGCTCCGATTCTCTTCAGAGCCATTCCAGCAGAACAGCTCGAGGTTCAGCTGTCAGCTGCTGATTCACGGGGCCCTGCTTGTTTTGTTCCCTGCCTCCCATTTCCTTAGCAACAATCCGTTTGCTTGACTGGCCTCCAAACACCTACTCACATCAGCTCTTCCAGTTCATTTACGCTGAGCCTGACAAAGGCTTATGTGGAGCACTGCTATCTACCTGCACGCTGCTGAGAGCAGAGTGCAAAAACACCGTGAGGTCAAGGAATGCTTTTATGTATGGAAACAAAGACAGAAACAACCAGGTGAGGTGCTGCAGTTCAGATCTCTGGCGCAGGAGCTCCCAGCCATGAGGACGCTGCAGCACCGTGGCTGACAGCAGCACTCTGCTCTGCTGAGGCTCAGGGCTGCCCAGCGCCTTCCAATCCATCACGTATCCAAGAGCCACAGAAATCACAAGCACGGGTTTGTTATCGCAGCAAACACACGGACAAGAGGGGCACTGTGCAGCCAGGCCCAGAGGAGCAGCGACGTCAAAGCAGGGAGCCGCGAGAGCAGCTCTGCCAACTCCAGCCTTCTATTTAAGGCAAATGCCCGCTGCTTCCCAGAAGGAAAGAGGAAGATCTCTGCACAGATAGAGGCTATTTGCTCAGCTCCTGCCATTCCAGCACAGCTGCTCTTAGCACGGATTCATCTGGAAGGAAATGGCATCCCTGACAAGTCGGCCTCGAACCGACCCGCATTCAAGTCACCTCGACCGCCTCGGCCCACTGCAAACAGCTGAGCCTTAACACCACCACGGGGGGAAGGCAGCTCCCTGCTTCCTTTGTGGAGCAAAACCCCTCCATGACAGACACCTCCTGCCTCCAGGAGGGCAGGGAAGGAGCAGCCCCCCGTCTGCAGCCAGCAGAAGGGCTGCGATGCTGAAGGGAGCCTGGTGCCCCCAGCAGCTCCCATCCATCACACGCGATGCCTTCTCAAAGAGCACTGCGCCCTGCAGCTGGAAACACATCCCAGCACGTTGTGATGGAAGGCAAAGCTTCCCTGGATGAACCAGCAGCCACGTTAAACAGCTCCACGGTGCAAAACACTTCTGCTGAAACCATTTGTGAGTTATGACAGAAGCCAAAGCGCTGCTGTTCTCCTAAAGGGCATGCAAGCAAACCACGTTCTATAAGCAACACACGGAGTTTTGCTAGAGCTCTTTTCAAACACAAGCTAAAAGTAAGCCAGTAAATGCTTATTTAGAGGCTTGGAGCAACAACAGCTTGAAAACAGGGCCAGAGGATGAAGGGAAACTCACCCACAACACAACACAGTGCTCCTCCATCCAGGGCTGGGGCTGCCTGCTGGGACTGGGACACACAGCAGGGAGGGCTGAGTGCTAAGGGCAGGGAGCTCAGCTGCACTCCAGCAGCTGCTATGGGGCAGAGGGAGCTCTGTGGGTCACGCTGACAGGGGCACTGCTGGGAGCCAGCAAGGCAGGGGACACAGAGGGCCAGGAGTCCCTACAGCACTCCTGTGTGCACACAGCAGCACCACGTCCCAGAGCCAGGCCAGGGCCTCAGGGCCAGCCCTCAGCTCCCACACCAAAGAAAGGGGTTCCACTCAAAACTCAGCAGCCAGGAATCAGCGCCCTTTTAGTATTTGTTGCTGTGCTGATCCTGCAAACAAGCAGCCAGTACCTGTGTCTGCGAGTCCAACACAAAAGCAGCTGGAAAGAACAGAAGAAGGCAAAGAAAAGTCAAACCAGAGAGCAGTGCCGGCACACGGGGAGCAGCGGCGCTCAGGAGGTGCTTTGCTGGGGGTCTGCATCCCCCCCCCAGCCCCCAGGAAACCACTGCAGCCCCCAGGACGCCAAGCCCTTGGCTTACTTGAAGTAGAGGTCCTTGAAGGTGAAGTGTGTCTCCACAATGCCTGTCGTTTTCACCCTGGTGCGCAGCACGTCCTGCTGGGTCGGAATGTAGGTCGGCTGGGATATTCTATCCAAGTCGTTCAGGTAACTAAACCAGAAGAGACAAGGCCACAGCAAAGCTTTTTTTAGGCTGCGCTCTCGCTATGAATCTTTTATGAACTGCAGAAGAAAGTCATCACCGAATGCATTCGCGCTCTGCCCACAGCGCAGACCTCAAACGCAGCCAACAGACACGAGGTCCCACGGCTCTGCCCTCGGGGGGGGTTAATTTCTCATCTCCCCCCCCCCCACGACCTTGCAGTGTGTGCTGGGAGCAGGGCAGTGCAGGAGGTGCTGCTGCTGTAGGAGCTGTGCCAAGAGTGCCATCTCTTGGGGCAATTCAAAGCAGTCAAGGTTTTTTTCTGCACGGAACTGCAAAGCAATAAATCCAGCAGCTGGCTGTAAAGGGCAAGGATGCATCAAACGAGCCAGCAGGAGGAAATTCAGCATCAAGAGCAGGCAGGTTCATTCACACCCTTCAGCAAGGCCAGCTGACAGCCAGGGCTGCCCCATGGTGGCTGCTGGGAGGACACACAGGAGGCCAGGGCCGCCCAGAGCACACAGGCACAGCCTCCCCCTGCTGCCTACCAACAGCAGATGCCCTCCCCTACATCCAGACTTGCTGGAACACCACAGAACCCAAGCAGCCTGCAGCGGGTTGGAGCACTCACCACCCACAGAGGGTCTGCAGGCAGTGCTGCACAACATGGCTTCAGGATCTGCCAACAGCAGCTCCCCAAACCAATCTGCAGCCCTTCTGCAATCTCCTTTGCCACCAGGCTTCCTCCGTAGGCTGAGGTTGCAACACTGCTTCCCCACCTTGCACCCTCATGTTTACAGAGCCAGCACCTTCCCATGCTCTGACACCGTATGATAAACATGAGCTTGCAAGAAGGGCGGATTTTGTTCTTTTGTTTTCTTTCCTTTATGCCCTGAAATGAGGCTCTGGGCACAGAATGCTGACTGAAAGCCCACAGCGTGACTCCTGTCTGCCCTGCTGCTGCTCTCAGCCTTCCCAGGCCCTGGGTCAGCAGCTGTGGGTGCTGGGATCCGTGCTCCATCCCCATTGGCATCACCCCATCCATCTCACCGCAGCACTGCCAGCAGCAGCAACGTTCTGCAGCGTTGCTTCCAGGTAGGAGTGCAGCACAGCTCCCCATTCCACGCACACACAGAGTGGTTCCACAGCACCCTGAGCGGTGCTTTGCTAACAGCTGGGTCACTTTTCCTTTCAGTGCTGACAAGAGCACTTTCAAAGGCAAAAATGGCTCCAAGAGGTTCTTACGAAGCGCTGGTTACGAGTGGCTGCCCCTGGCATTGGGGCAGAGCAGCAGGCAGAGCCTGAGAGCAGGGAGGGGAGGCAAGATTGAGACATCTGTGAGGCCACACCAAAAGGGTGCAGGGCTTCCAGCCCTGAGACCTCAGCCCTGCAGAGGAGCAGAGGTGAAGCAGCCTTGGGAGCACCAAAAGCCAGCAGCCACACCAGCAGCAGCAGAAGGGCTGCAGCGTCTGCCAGGAGCTGAGGGTGCAACACCAGAGATGAGGCACTCAGGGCTGCAGCTCAGCTGATTGCCTGCTCTGAGCCTCAGCAAGGCAGGGCGCTGCAGGAGCAGCTCAGCTCCTCTCTGCACTCTGCAGCATTTCCTGATGAACGCGTTGCTTAGTGACTGCCTCAGAAAACAGAGCTGATTGAAGGCAACTTCCTGCAGGCTTCGGATAGAAGCAAACCCTGACACAGCAGAACGACGTGGGTCAGTGCTGGGCTCAGCCCCTGCACAGCCCCAGGGCTGGGGCACGACGTGGACGTTCAGGAGCACACCTCTAACAACAGCCAGGCCTTGAGAAGCAGCCTGACGGCCTCCTGCCTGCCCTGCTGCCCTCTGCAGCTCAAGGCTCAGCAGCAGGACTCTGCCCCACGCCTTCCCCCTGCAGCCCCATGTCAGCCCAACACAGAGCCCTCCAGCTTTCCTCTTCTCCCCCACACCTTCCTATTAAATCCGCTCTCATTCCCGACTCTTTTTTCTCCCTTTGAATCTGAAGCTTCTTCCCTGCAGGCTGCAGGGATCTCAGAAGCGCTCCTCCTGTCAGCTCACCTGCCTCCATCTAAACTCAGCATCCTCTGCTGAGTTCTTACAGTTTCAGAAGTATTCTTGCTTATTTTCAAGCTGCAAATGTGCTCTGCGCAGACAGAGCCTGCGGGGAACCGAGCTGTGACTCATCTGAAGGGTTTCACAAAGCATTTCCAAACTAATTTCTCAGAGGCTTCAAACTTGGCCAAACCAGGCAGAGCATTCAGGCAGCCACCAGGAAGCACAACTGACCCCACAGCCACCCTCCTTCCTGGGTTTACAAAGCAGCAAACGCACAGCTTTGGCCAAAAAGCAGCAAGCAGCTTCGGTTACAAACTGCAGAACAGAGACAGGAACGGCTTCGGTGCAGAAGCAGCAGCCCCCCCTCCTCACCCCGGTCCTCACATCGCTCCCAGCCAAGCTGTGCCTGCAGGCAGAGCCCAGTTCCTGCCCACCCCACTGCCCCCAGCCCATGGAGGGGCCCAAAGGGTCTCTCACTAGGAGGCAGAGTCGTTCAGCTGGTACTCCCTGGATCTGCTGAAGCAGGCCTGCACCCCAGCATCCCGCCACAGCCTCTTGATCACTCCAGCCAGCTCGGCCGTCATCACCCCCTCCTCTGCACTTCCAGCCAACACGAACAGCTGGCGGGCATCGTCCTGTGGGAGAGGGGGGGGTTAAAAAGGAAATCAGAGCTGGTTACGAGTTTAAGGATTGCTGCAGTAGCTGAGAGACGAGGGAGCCCGTCTCCTAACCGACCCCATCCCCAGGTAACACGCACAGCTGGGTCCTGCTGCCTGCCCCCACATCAGCACATGCTGCTCTTCAGGTGCTGGGGAGCCGGCAGAGTTCTGCTCTGAGCCTGGGTGAGGCTCTCATGTGAGCCCTGACATCTGCACAGGTTCACACAGCAGGGTGTGGACGTGGCACAGCGCCCCGCACGCTGCAGGACCACCTGGAGCTGCCCCAGCTCTGTTCTGTTCTGCACCCTTTGTGGTTTGCATCGAGCACCCAAAGCGCAGATGATGAGAGGCCTCCCATCGCTGCACCTTGTGGCAAACCCAGCCAATGCCCAGCACTCGTTAACACAGTTTGGAGCAAGGAAGAAGGGAAAAATCAGTGAAGTACTTACTGCTCTGGCAACTTCCCCAAAGTCTATCTTTAGCCTTCCCATGGCTCTGATGATGGCAATGATGGACTGGATAGTATTGCTGTAGACAACCACTTTATACTGTTTGCATTCCTCCTCCGAGTAGCCGTCCTCGTGAATAATCCTGGAAGAAAACCAAGCTGTCATTCCTCAGCCAAAGCATTTGGGCAGCAACGCACAGCAATGCGGCTCAATGCCCGCACCCTCACTTACTTCATCTGCTTCACGATGGTGCTTTTGCCAGACTCCCCAGCACCTGAAAGGCACAAACAAACTGCATTTAGCAAGCAGGGGAAGGGAGGAACGAAGGCAGGCTGCCCCGTGTGCTCCCAGCTGGGGGGCTGCAGGGTTGGGGCGCCTGGCTGCCATCTGTTTCACTTACAGAAGCTGCCACTGTGAGCGTTCACCTGCTCCAAAGGAGTGCGGAGCTCCCAGAGCACGCTGCCAACCGTGCAGCAGGGCAGGGAGAGCAGGGAATGCCTCAAAGAAAACTGGGGTGCAGGTTTCTCTGACAGAGAGACACGGAAGCGAAGCCCCCAGTGAGCAGCTGAGTGCAGCCACAGCTCTCGGGGCGTTCAAAGAGAGCCCGATTCAGAGCAGCCCCGTGGTGTGGGAGGGAAGCAGAGCTGCATGAACTGCTCTCGGTGACCCAGGTGGAGCAGCTTAAGATACTGAAGCCCAGAAATGTGTTACTGTGTCACAGGAGGAACACTGTGCCACAATGGGTTGGCAAGGCCCCTCGTCCACTCCCAAAGCAGCAGCAAGCCGGAGCCTCAGCACAACACAGAGCACAGAACCTGTCCAGGCCTGCAGAGCAACTCAGCTGCTTGAGTCAGCAGCAGGAGGAGCAGAGCCCGGCTTCCTGCTGCAACCGCACCGCAGCTCCCAGCCCCACCACAGCAGCAGGGCACAACGTGCTGCTTCCCGGCTTCCACCCTCTGCCATTTCCCAGCACCCAGGCTGGCTGCCAGCCCTCAGCACAGCTCCTGAGCTCCCACCTGCAGAGCGAGGAGCTCCTGCCACCCATTTTCCTGCGTCCCACTGAACTGCAGAGCGCACGGTTTGCAGCTGCGGGGCTCGGCCCCAGGGCTGGCTGTGCTGCAGGCACTGAAGGACGATGCTGAGCTGCATTTGGTGGCTGTGACTCAGGACCAGGACTCACTCACACACAGTGCGGTGACACAGAGCTGCCCCACAACCAGCACAGGGAGCTCTGCTGGGAGAAGGAGCTCCTTTAAGGTCATCAGACACGCAGGAAAGAAGGGCAGCGATGCGTCCTCACTTGCTCACCCCTGGTTCTCCCCATAGCTGACACGGGGACGCAGCCCTGCTGTCTGTGCAGTGACACAACAGCCAGCACAAACGGCCCATTGAGCGCTGAGCTGGGCCAAACTGAGCCCTGGGAAGGGGCCACGGCTGCCTGGCACTGACTGAGGGCACTGCCAGCTCTCCCGGCGCACCCCAGGTGCTGACCAGGATTCCTTCTGCCGTATTCAACGACACAAAGCTTCCCATGGTCCCCCAAGGTCACTTTGATGTTGAAGGAGCGTTTCCTCTGAGCAAAGCAAACAAGCAGAGCGATGTTTTGACAGCTCTCCGTGATCACAGAGAGCCGATGTGAGGCGGCCTGGCAGGGCGTCAGACACAGAGCGCGCACTGCTGGGTCACCTCCAGCCCCCAAACACGGCACAGCAGAAGGCTCTGCTCCTTTGGGGACACACGGCCCCCCTCCTGCAGGCAAAGTCCTGCCAGCGGCCACTGCTCCGCTCTGGCTTTGGGTTCAGCCATCCCCTCGGTGACAGCACAGACAGCAGGGATGCTGCTCCAAGCACACGGTGCCATTTCAAACCCCTGTGCCTTCAGTTGAGGCTTGAGGTGTCGCCGCGTTGGAGCCCATCGGGACAAAACGCTGCCGTGTCTGGAAAGCAAAGCATTCAGCTTCTAAGAACAGCGACATTCCGTTTCGGTTTGCCTCCTCCCCTTCACGCCTTAAGGAGGAGACAAACAGCACACAAAGCACGTCCCTCTTTAGGGCTGCTGGAGAAACACAAGCAGGGAACCAGAACAGGAAACACTGAAAGCTGAACCCCCCCCCCCCCACCGCGTGCAGGAGCCGGAGGGCGCCGATCCCTTCACCCAAACAAAGCCCACAGCCCTGGGAGGAGCGCAGACCCCGCACGGCACCTCCCTGCTGTTGTAGGGGGAGCTGCAGACTGGTGCGGCTTCCCCCCACCCCCGTGGTTCCAGCAGCACAACCACAGCCCTCCTCCGCCCCCCAGCCCGCACTGAGCCCCCAGCAGCTGGGCGACAAAATGCTACCGGAGGTCATTGAGCCACGACTCCACCAGGCGGGTCACACAGCTCACTGAGCCGCGCTCGCTTCGTTCCTTCCCTTCTCCTCCCCACGCGCTTTGGGGCTGCCTGCACTCGGCAGCCACCACCGAGCCACATCAACCCCTCCAACTTTTGCCATCTGCTTTGTTTTTGTTTTAACAGCCCGACAAACCACGGCCAGAACCAAATCAAAGCTCAAACGTGACTTACGGCCCCGTTACACAGAGCAGCAACGCTGACAGCAGGGGATGCTGATGGAGGTGGCAGCATTCGGGTTCCTATGGAGCCCAAAGCGGAGCTGCAGGACATCAACCCCCAGCTCTCAGCTTTGCTGTTTGTGCGGCCGACCCCGACGCAGCGGGGAGGGAAGGCGACGCAAACAGCAACTGAGAAAACACGAAACCAGAGCCAGCATCGGCTGCAGGGAACAAAAGGTGAACAAAAGGTGACAGCACAGCACAGAGCAGCTCGCGGTGAGCGGGGGCACGAAGGGCAGGAGGGGCTTCAGGAGGAGCAGAGGGAGCCAGCAGCCAAGTTTGCCGTTTGCTCGGGCAGTGCTGCAGATTAAAGCTACGTGAGCAGAACTGCTGGGTTTTCATTCTTTGGTCCCTTTGGGGCACGAGCGCCCAAACCCGGCCACCTGCTGCACTCCACATGGCACACAGCCCCACGGACGGCAAGGACAGGGTGCAGGACAGCAGCAAGGGGAGCAGCTGTGCTCCGTTTCCTGCTCATCCCAGCTGGAAAACCCCGCAGGTTCCTACACCGACGTGCTGCTGCCTGCAGAGCCGCGTTGGCCCGGGGGCAAACAGAGAAACCAGGCTGCGTTCAGGGCTCAGAATGGGTTCCAGGCAGCCCTGCCCACACACAGCACTGTGTGTAAGCACTGCCCTCACCTCCTCCCTTCACCTCCATCGCTCTGCTCAGCCCAAACGAGGCCGCAGCTCTGGGTGGTGCCCAAAGTTTCGCTCTAAAGAAATACATTTCTGCTCGACTTCACTGCATCAGCACAACAGTGAGAGCACTGCTCTGGTTACATAAACCGCCGCATGGTCTCCAACAACAACTTAATGACACGAGACACTGCTTATCCAGGGCATCTCAGCACCGCGGCCCCAAGAAAAACGCTTGCTCAAACAATGGAAAAAGCTCAGGAACTTTTCCATCCGCTCCGTGCCGTGGCACTGAAGGCTGTTTGTTCCTGCAGCCGTCAGCTGCCCCGCTTTGCTCACATGTTAGGGGAGCACCAGGCCTCGGATGGCCATAAAACTGAGCGGAAGGATTGAAAGCTGGCTTGAGAACACGGGCCGGGTGTGAACCTGATCTGAGCTGCTGCTCTTTAAGAGAAACGCAATACAGAGCCCTGCTCCAGTGTCACACTGCGCCCCATTACTCCATAGAGCTCCTCTGAGTAACCCAAAAAGCACAGCAGAGGTGTTTCCAAAGGCAGCCGGGGCCCAAAGCGCCCTGCCGTGCCGCTGCGCCTCCCAAGTCCCACCTGAGCTCTGTGTTCATGGATCTCCGTCTGCCTCCTGGCTGCTCCCTCACCTCCACCACCCGCTGACGAGGTCGGACAGCCGCCAAACGGCCCCGAGGAAACAACCGGACCTGCAGACACCAAACCAGTGCTGCTCTGCCCTGACAACACGCGGGCGTCGTTCAAAACGGAACGAAGCCCCCGAGAACAAAGCGCTGCGCCGACCACCGCAAAACCCCCAGGAGAGAACGCGACGAACGGGGAAACGCTGACGGGAGGAGCGGCGCTGGGAAAGCAGAAGTGCCATTAAGCAGAACGGGGCACGCCGCGCCCGTCGCTCCGCTGGCGATCAGCGCACCGGGAGCGGCCGTGCGGGGCAGCGGGGCTGGGCCGAGCACAGCAACGGGGAACGGCGGCCCACAGCCCGGGAACGGCCGCGCCTCGAAACGCCGCTCCGGGCAGCGCTGCCGCACGGCCGCACGGCGCTGCCCGGGATTCCGAAGGGCCGCGAATCGCTCGGACCCCGCGGCGCCGTCCCGGATCTCCCCGCGGCCCGCCCGGCCCGGCCGCTCCTCACCCAGCAGCAGCAGCTTCACCTCCTTGGCCGCCTTCTCGCCGTCCTCCCGTAAGTTGCGGTCGATCATTTTGCTCCGTTCCACCGCCGCTTTGTCCTCGGCGCTCAGCGTGCAGCCCATGGCGGCGGCGGGGCGGCGGCCGCCGGGCCGGGACCGGACAGGAACGGAGCGAGAAGAGAAGGGCCGGAGCGGAGCCGAACCGCGCCTCTCCCTCAGCCGGGGCGGCTCCCGCAGGCGGCGCCGGATATCCGCCCGCCGCGACCGTTACCCGCGGGGCACGCCGGGAAGCGCCGCCCGGGCGCGGCCTGCTGGGAGCAGCACTTCCGCCTCGGTGCGGCGGTGCGTGATGGGAGCGGGAGAAGAGCGTCGCTTCCGCCTCGATGCGGCGGGGCGTGATGGGAGCGGGAGTAGCGAGCCGCTTCCGCCACGGTACAGCGGTGCATGATGGGAGCTGGGAGGAGCGCGTCACTTCCGCCTCGGTGCAGCAGTGTCCGACGGGATGTAGAGGGGCTCGCGGCACTTCCGCCTCGGTGCGGCGGGGCGTGATGGGAGTTGTAGTCTTGAGGTTACCGTGGGGTCCAGCCGGCCCCAGCCCTGAGTTGGGGGTGCCGCGATCCGACACCTCGCGCTCCCGGGGCCGTGCAGGGCGGGGGGCGAGGCGCCTTTCCCATGGAGAGCTTCTGTGCCCATCCCAAAGCCGCAGCCCCTTCCCCACACCGAGCCCCACAGACCCCTCCCATCCCCACGTGGGTCTCTCCAAGTCCCCAGGACCCAGGAGAGCTGGGCACCCATGGGTGGGGGTTCGAACCGGCCCTGTGGAGGCCCAGACCCCAACCCTGGTGCTCAAACCCCAACCCAACATGGAGACCCCAACCCAACGTGGAGGACCCCACCCGAGGCCCCCGCACCCCCATTCCCCTCCTCCCCCCACATCCCACATCGATGCACCCACACCGTTCTGCCCTTACAGCCGTGTTTGCACCCGGAGCCACGAGGACAACGCTACAGCTCCGCTTTGGGCACGCACAGCCCATCCCCGCCGCTCCGCTCCGTCCCCTCACCCGCGTCCTCCCCGACCTGCCCCGGGATACGGAAATCGATGGGCGCCGGGTCCCGCTTGGGGCTGGGGGTGTCGAGGGGCGGCGGGGGCTCGGCGGGGCAGCCGGTGCCCTGCAGGAACTGCAGGAAGTTCTCCTCGATGGAGCCCTCGCGGCTGGGCAGACGCAGGTCCTCCTCGGGAGGCTGCTTGAAGAAGCAGGTGAGGAGCCGGCCCAGCTCGCCGCGGATCTGCCGGTTGAGGCACCCGTAGAAGAAAGGGTTGGAGGTAAAGCAGAAGTAGCCCAGCCAGGTGACCACGGTCTCGGCCGCTGGCCCAGCCAAGGGTTGGGCGCTGAGGGCCGTGTAGAGGTGGAAGGAGAAGTAGGGCAACCAGCAGAAAAGAAACTGGCCGCCCACGGCCAGCAGGATGGCGGCCGCTTTGCCCCCACCGAACGTCCTCTGCGGGGTGGTGCGGGGGGCACCCGAGGTCGTCACCATGGTGGAACGGCTGCTGAGCGACTCGGAGCGCCGGCGCGGGGTCTCCATCCAGGTGGGCAGCGGGCCGTGGTGCATGGCGGCCACCCGAGCCACCTTGAACATGCTGCAGTAAACCACCACGATGATGAGGAGGGGCAGGAGGAAGTAGAAAGTGGCGAAGAAGACCACGAAGAACTTGCAGTACGGACCGCGGCTCCACTGCAGGGAGCAGCCGCGGCCGGCGGGCGGAGGGCGGTCAGGGGACAACCAGCCCAGCACGGGGACCAGCGACGTGGCCACGGCCTTCAGCCAGACGCCCACCAGCACGCAGACCACCAGGCCCACCGTCATCCGCACCTCGTAGCGCATGGGGTGCACGACGTAGTAGTAGCGCTCCACGTTGATGGTGGAGATGGAGAGGATGCACATGCTGATGAAGCAGACGCTGAGGAACAGGTAGACGCGGCACATGGCCTCGCCCAGCACGGGGCTGTCAAACACGGCCGAACCCGACAGCATCTCCAGCGGCATCAGGGTGAGGGCTGCCAGGAAATCCACCAGGCAGAGATGGAAGACGAAGACGAACTTCCGCAGCGCCGGCGTCTTCACGATGACGGTCATCACGGCCGCGTTGCCCACGATGGCCGTCAGGTCGATGAGCAGCATGAAGAAGAGCCCCACCGATTTGGAAGCCACGTCTTTGGGCTTGCTGTCGGCTGTGCCGTTGGGGGGCATGGGGCCCGGAGAGGGCTGGAGCGCCCGCGCTGCCCTAGAGCCGTTCCAGCCCCATAGGGCGGGCAGGGAGGGCTCCATGCTGTGGCCCATCGCCCGTCCTTGGGGCTGACGGCGCAGGGCTGTGGGGCATCGTTGGGTGCTCCGATGGCCCTATGGCTGCTGCCGCCTCGCTGCCGGGTGGGTCCTGAGGTGCTCAGCGCACCCAGGGGTGCCCCCAGCACCGCTCATCTCCCTGCTCCTCTCCACCGGGCGGAGCTGTGGGGCTGTGGGGAAGGGGAGCCGTCAGCGGGGGGCACAGAGGGGACATGGGGGCAAATGGGCCCCAGAAGACCCGAGGTGGGGTCACAGCTCCACCCCGGTGGCTCCCAGGTGCAACCCCCCCCTTGTCCCCAGCGCACTTGTGACACCCTGCATTAAGACCCCCCCCCCGCCAATTCCCTTTTTTTTTTTCCTCCAAGGAAAACCCTTCTGCCTTGAAAAATGAGCGATTCTGGGGCTAAAAGCCCCAAACTCCGTGGTTTCATCCCCAAACGCTGCATCTTTACCCAGACCCCAGGGACCACGTGGGGCAGCACCAGGACCACCCCGGGGACCCCTCTGCACTTGGAGGGCCGCACACCTCTGCCCCTCCCACCCCCCACAAAAAGCTGCAATGGCACCGCGGGGTGAGCAGGGACCGGGGGGGGGGGGCCTTCCGGAGCCCCCCACCCTCCCGTCCCCACCCTGGGGGTCTCCCCTTCTGCTGGGTGTGGGGGGATCCCCGAGCACAGCCATGGATCAGGGTGCAGGAGGTGCCCCCTCCCTGTACGACCGCACATCGGGGACCCCCCCGCCCCACACCGCGCGCACCCCGGGCGTCGCTCTGCCGTTACCTACCGGGGGGGGCTCCATGGGCCCGAAGCGGGGCCGGGCGGGGATGCTCGGGGCCGGGGCCGGTGCTGTGGAGCCGCTGCGGCGAGAGATGCTCCCGCACCGCCCGGCTGCTGGGTCCTAAACGCCTCCCGCCCGCACCGCACCGCGCCGGGAGCCCCCGGCCCCAAAATGGGCCGCCACGGAACGGGGAACCGGGCCCGGGAGGGGAGGGGGGGGGGGGGAAGGAGTGGCTATGTCCAACGGCCCCAAGGGATGGGGGGTGGGATGCGATCGGGGGAGGGATGCAGGCTGCTCGCAGCTCTCAGCATCCCCGTGCTTTGCTTCTCCCAGCTCCCCCCAGTAAGGCTGGGGGGGGGGGTCTCGGTGGGGATGGGGGGGGAATTGTGGGCATGAGATGGGGGTGGAAGCGTCTCTGTGAGAATGAAGAGTCAGCGGGGGGATGGGGGGCACTGTGGGGGGTGGGGGGGGGTCACTGTGGGCCTTGGTGTGCTGTTATGAGGACGGGGGATCGCTGTGTGGATGGGGATGTTGCCGTGAGGATGGGGTTTATGGTGGGGGTGGAACGGAGTGGGGATGGGCTCGTAGCCCCCCCCCCCCCCCCCCGAAATGAACCACTTGAACCCAGCACTGCCCCCCCACTAAACCCCCACTGCTGAGCACTCGGGGGGGGGGAGGGGGGGGATGCAGGGCAGGGATTAAAGCCCGGATTACAGCAGAGAAATTGAGGACGATCAAAGGACAGACAGAATCCCCCCCCCAGCCCGGGATGAGGGGCGGTGGGGTGGGGGGGGGGTCTGTGGTGATAACAGCAGAAGGGGGGGGGCAGGGGCCTGGGAGCAGCCCGCTCTGCACTGCAGGGCTCCCCTTTGATTGCAGCCCCCCCCCCCCCCCCCCTTCAGCAAATAAAGAGCTGCATCATCACGGCGCTGTTTGTTCCAGCTCCTTTCCCTCTAATTTTGGACCCGAAAAAAAAAATAAATAAATAAAATAATAATGTGACACAAATGTTTGCATCTAAAAATACAGCCGGGAAGCAGAGCCAGCGCTGCGCGTCACGGGGGCTGCAGCTCTCCCCCCCCCTCCGCCCCCCGTCCCCCCCCCCCCATCCCCTACAGCAGCACCCAGGGGTGCCCCTCGGTGGGACCCCAGGCAGGGTGACCCCAAGTATGGGATGGCACAGGGCAGGGGGTGGGATGGGGGCTGCTGTGTCTCTGTGGGATGGGGGGGTGGTGTGGGGGGGGGGAGCGTGGCTGGGGGTGGTGGTTCAGCATAGGTGGTGTGGGTTTGGAGGGGTGGGATGGGGATAAATGTAGAGATGGGGATGGAAATAGGGACAGGGATTGGGATGGAGGTGAAGATGGGGACAGGGATGGAGGTGGTGTCGGGATAGGGCTAGAAACGGGGACAGGGACAGAGATGGGATGGGGACAGAAATGGAGAGAGGGGTGGCGTTATTTTTATTTATTAATTTCAGGTCCGAAATTAGAGGGACAGGAACTGGAAGAGGGATGGAGATGGAGATGGGGTGAATATAGGGATGGGATGGGATGGGGTGGAGGTGGGATGGGATGGAGGTGGGAATGGGGATAGAGATTGAGACGGGATAGGGACAGAAGAGGAGACAGGGACCGAACGGGGATGGGGGCGGGATGAATATGGAGACGGGGATGGAAATGGGGGGGAAATGGGGCAGGGATGGAGACCGGGGTGCGGCTGGGGCTGCGGGTGGGATGGAGGCGACGGGGCCGAGCCGGGCTCCGAGGGGTTAAGCGGGAGCCTCCGCGATTGGCTGCGGGCTGCGAGGCGGCAGCCAATGGGAACGCGCCGTGCGCGGGGGTCGCCGCGCCGGGTCCCGCCCCCTGAGCGCCGTCCCGGGGCGCGGGCGCTGCAGCGCGGTGCGGGGCTCGGCCCGGCCCGGCCCGGCTCGGCTCATTACGGCGCGGTTCGGTCCGGCTCGGCTCGGCTCGGCCCGGCTCATTCCGGCGCGGTTCGGCTCCTCTCGGTTCGTTTCGCCTCGGCCCGGCCGCGGGCTCCGGTAATACCCGGAGGGGTGGGGGGGCGGGAGGGGGGGGGGGGGGGGGGAAGCATCCTCCGCTGGGGGCGGGGCCGGGCTGGGTCACGTGGTGCAGCGGTACCGGGCCCGGAGCGGCGGAGGGGGGGAACGGAACCGGCCTGCTGTGTAACGGCACCGGCACCGGCACGGCCGCACCGCACGGTGATAACGGGGACATCCACGTGGTGACGGCGGCGAGCGCAGCGCCAACCGACCGCGGGGTGAAGGGAGCCGGCCGGGCTGCGACGGCGGGGGACAGCGCTGCTGTGACACTGATGGACCACGGGCACCCGGCGCCGTGACGGTGCGTGAGCAGGACGCCTCCGCTGTGACACTGGGTGACCAAAACCGGCCCAGGCTGTGACACTGGGTGGACCAAGGCCATCCGATGCTGTGACACTGGGTGAGCAGAGCCAACCGATGCTGTGACACTGGTTTTCAAAGCCATCCCGGTGACACTGGTGACCAAGCTGCTCTGTGCTACCCCTGCTTGAGCTGGGACAGCCCCGCTGTGACACTGGGTGACCAAGGCCACCCCAGGCAGTGACACTGGGTGAGCAGGACACCTCCATGTTGTGACACTGGGTGACCAAGGCCATCCGATGCTGTGACACTGGGCTATCAAAGCCACCCCAGTGGCATTGGGTGACCAAAGCTGCACTGTGCTGCGACTGCTTGACCAGGGGCAGCCCTGCTGTGACACTGGTTGACCACAGCCATTCCAGGCAGCGACACTGGGTGAGCAGGACACCTCCATGCTGTGACACTGGGTGACCAAAGCCCACCCCAGGCAGTGACAGTGGGTGACCAAAGCCGCACTGTGCTGCGACTGCTTGACCAGGAGCAGCCCTGCTGTGACACTGTTTGACCACAGCCGTCCCAGGCAGTGACATCGGCCGACCAAGGCCATTCCACGCCGCGACACCGGCTGACCAGGACACCTCCAAGCAGTGACACTGAGGTGACCGAGGCTCTTTCAGTGCTGGGACATCGGGTGACCAAAGCCCCGTGCCATGCTGCATTGCTGCACGCCGTGACCCCACTGCCCACCCCCATCCCCCCACACTCGGTGCCATGGCGGTGCTGCTGATGCCGGTGATGCTGGCGATGCTGGCGATGCTGGCGGTGCCGGTGGCCGGGAGCTGCCCCACGCGCTGCGTCTGCGCCTCCAACATCCTCAGCTGCTCCCAGGCCGCCCTGAGCTCCGTGCCCGCCCCGCTGCCGCGCTTCGCCGCCGTGCTGGACCTCAGCCACAACAACATCAGCCGCCTGCGTGCCGACTGGCGCCGGGCCGCCTGGCCCACCTGCACGCGCTGCTGCTGGCGCACAACGGCTTGGCCTTCGTCTCCACCGAGGCTTTCACCCCACGTCCCTCACCTCCGCCACCTGGACCTGTCTCCAACCGCCTGCGCACGCTGGAGGAGAACCTCTTCAGCGACCTCCCCGAGCTGGAGGTGCTGCTGCTCTACAACAACGAGATCTCCGCCGTCGACCGCTCCGCCTTCGACAACCTGAGCCGCCTCCGCCAAGCTCTACCTGGGCCGGAACCACATCGCCCGCTTCCCTCTGGAGCTGCTCCGCGACGGCAGCCGCCCGGCTCAGCTCTCCCTGCTCGACCTCTCCTCCAACCGCCTGCGTTCGCTGCCGGCCGCCGAGCTGCAGGCGTTGCCCGCGTGGCTGCGCGACCGCCTCTACCTGCACGGGCAACCCCGCTGGGCTGCGACTGCCCGCTCTTCCAGCTGCTGGCCCGCGGGCGTCACCGCCGGCTGAGCGCCGTGATGGACTTCCAGGAGGAGCTGCGATGCCAGCTGCCGGCGCGCCGAACCGAGCGCCGGTGGCCATTCTGGAACTGGGATCCCGAGAGCTGCTCAACTGCAGCGAGGCGAAAAGAAGCCGTGCTGGAGGCGTACCTGGGGGACAGCGTCACGTTGGGCTGCGACAGCCGCCTGCGGGCGGCGCACGGCCGCCACTGGGTGACACCGGGGGGGGACAGAGTGACGGAGGAGGGGCGGCAACGGCAGCGCGGCCGTGCTGGCCAACGCAGCCTGCAGCTGCGGGCGCTGAGGCCGGAGGACGGCGGGACGTACGCGTGTCGGGTGTCGGGTCCGGCTTTTAACGAGACGCTCTACGTTGGAGCTGCTGGTGCACAACTTCACCCTGCACGGCCCCCACGACGGCCTCAACACCGCCTACACCACGCTGGTCGGCTGCATCCTCAGCGTGGTGCTGGTGCTCATCTATCTGTACCTCACCCCGTGCCGCTGCTGCTGCCGCGCCGCCGCCGAAAAGCCGCCCGCCCCTCCCCGAGACGACAGCCTCAACTCCTCCGTGCTCAGCGCCACCCCCAACCACGCCGTCGGGGAGCCTCCGCCCCCCTCGAGGCCCCGCATTGCCGGGCACCGCGCCGCCCCGGGGGGGCAGAACGGAGGTACAAAGCCGGGGGGAGCCCGCCGATGGCGGCGGTGGTGGGGGGGGCACCGAGGGAGGGACCCCGGGCGCAGAGGAAGGTGTCGGATCCAGACTCGGTCAGCTCGGTGTTCTCCGACACCCCCATCGTGGTGTAGCGGGGGGGGAGGGGGGCACGGTGTGGACCCCCCCGCCGGCTGTGCAGAGCACAAGGGATGTGAGGACCGCGGTGGGGATGCTGTGACGTGGAACCCCCCCTCCCTGGGGGTCCGGGTGCCGTGGGACCCCCACCGGTGACAGCATCCAAGCACACGGGGGGTCCCTGCTGCGTGGATGCCCCCCCCGCACAGCGCTGCCTCCCGCATGTTCATCGTGACGCATGACTCCCCCCCCCCCGGCCCGGAAGCATGACCCCCCCCCGAGGCCACAGCTGCTGCCCACGCCGGGGGGGGGGGGGGAGGAAATGGGGCACAGCCCCTTTCCTCTGAGCCACAGCACAGCTGAGCCCCCCCTCCTTGGCGCCGTCCTGGGGGGAGCGCAGCCGCCCCCTACGCAGGGGATCCCAGGGTGGGAAATGCCCCCACCCCACACCTGACCCCCCCACAGCCCCCCTCCAACCCCATGTCTGCGTCCTCAGCTTCAGCCAGCGCCGCGCTGCTGCATCGGTGACAATAAAGAAACGTGCGTTCCCCACTCGTGTCTCACAACGCACCGGAGACCCCCAGCACCCCTCTGCCCTCGGGGGGGGTCCCACCGAAGGGCCGGGGGGGGAGCGGGGGGGGCCGGGACACGAGGGGAGGCGGGGCTTCGCGCTGCCGGACCCGGGGGGGCTTTTGAGGACACGCAGCCCCTCGGTGAACCAGGACTCCGTGGGACCAAGCGATCCCCCATTGGACTCCAAATCCCCCACGGGGTCCCAAACACCGCACGGACCCCCCGCCTCCTCCCCCCCCCCCCCCCCCGCACCCACACGACACCAATTTCTCCTTTTCTCTTTTCTTAAAAAACAAACAAACAAACAAAAAAACCCCAAACCGAACCGAAACAGCGATAGGAATCCTTATAAATACCCGCGGTGCCGGCGGTCAGTCCTGCACGGGGACCCCCCCCCCGGCCGCCCCCTCCCCGGGGGTTGTTTTAGCAGCAACGGATCAGGATCAGAGTCTTGAGGTATTTTTCTGGAGGTTACGTTTTGTTGGTGGGTTTTTGTGTTCTTGTGGGTTTTGTGGGTTTGTTTTTTTTTTTTTTTTTTTTTCCCTTTTCTTCTCCTTTTTCTCGCTTTCGTTTTTTTTTTTTGTCCCCTCGGCGCTTCCCGGCGGCGGTTCGGGGCTCCGTGATGCGCAGCGACCCCGGGCGGCGGTGGAAGCCCCCGAAGCCTCCGTTAATGGGCTTTGGACTGCGGGATGGATGGAGAGGGGGGGGGGGGGGGAAGGTGGTCAAGCCGCTGGGTGAGCTCAGCCCCGCGCTGTGCCCCCCTTCCCCCCCCCAAAAGGACGGGGCGGCCCCGGAGGGTCTCCTCGGTGCCCCAAACGGTGTCCTCAGGTTGGGATGCGGGTGTGTCATAAAACACCGAGGGGTTCCCGACCCGGCGTTGATGTGGGCGACCCCGGAGGGTTCCCATGCTGCCCCCCTCCCCTCTCTTCCGCCCCATCGTTCACGGTGCTGTGCCGTGCTGCGCCCCGGCGTGTCCCCCCTCCCCATTTCCCCACTCAGCTCCCACACACGTGGATGAACCCCCAACACCACAGCTGGAGATGCGCCATAACCCCCCCCAGCGACCCCCCCCCCCCCCCCCGGCCCTTACCTTCAGGACGTTCCGCTTCTCCTCGAAGCTCAGGGCGCTCCCCGGTTTCTTCCTACGGACGGAGCAGCCCAGGTCGGGGGGCGCGGGGCTGGGGGCCGGCGGGGGGGCGGGCGGGGGGAGCGGCGTGTTTGGGCTTGGAGGGCCGGCAATACGTGGCCGAGTTCTTGCGCTTCTTCACCTCATCCTCCGAAATGCAGCGGGGGGGGGGGCGGGGGGACCCCGGCTCGTGTAACGGAGAGCCCCGCGGTTCCGGAGCGGCGCTGAGGGGGGGGGCGGCAGTCCGGGGGCAGCGCTCGTTTCAGCCTGCCGCCCGCGCACACCGAGCCGTTGAGCGCCGCCACCGCGGCGTTTTTCGTCTTGCCGGGGGGCGCCGACGCCTGGCAGGCGGGGTTTTTGCTTTTCGCCCCGTCCCGGCGCAGGTCCGTTTGTAAGGGGGGCTTGGCTGGCCGCCCCCAGGGGCTGTTTGCGTTTACCGGGCGACGGAATCCGGTTCCGTCCCGCCGGCCGCCTCCTTGGCACGGGAGGATTTGCTGGCCTTGGTGGAAGGCAACTTGCTGAAGGAGGGCGAGGGGATGTTGGCCGGCAGCGGGGAGGTGATGGATTGGCTGCCGCCCCCCCCGCACTCCGGTTGGCTGCAGGCGGCGGCCGCGTGCGGGGATCCCACCGTGTAATTGATGCCGGCGGGGACGCGGCCGTCCCGGGGACCGGTGGGCGTCGGGGGGGTCCGAGAGTGGGCTGGGGGGGTCGGAGCGGCGGGGCCGGCGGGGCTGGGGGGGGGCCGGGGCGGCGGGGAGCTGCGGGTCGACGGCCGGAGGGATCTTCCTGTGGGGGGGGGGAGGGGAGGCGGTGAGATGGGGAGCACCGAAGGGCTGAGCTTCAACGGAGGGAACCCCCCGGTTCATCCCCCCCGCGCCACTGTGCCTTTCCTGCGTGGAAGCCCACCCCCAAATCTCCGTCCTCCCCGTTGATGGGATCCCTCTGACATCACTGCTGTCCCGCATGGGACCCCCCCACATCGCTGTTTCACAGCCAGACAGGAGCCCCCCACATCTCTGCTCCCTTCCCAATGGGGTCCCCCAGTCACCACTGCCTGGCTCCCTCTCGCTGCCCCTTTCACATATAGGACCCCCCCCCCCCCCCCAATATCTGTTCCCTTGCCCAATGTGACCCCCCCACATCTCTGCTCTCTTCCCAAACGGGACCCCCCCCCCAACTCCCCACAGCACCAACCCACAGCTCTGTGTCCCACCGTGCAGCAGCACACCAGGGGAACTCTGCAGCCCCCCCGGCCCCCCCCATTACCTCCACATGTGAGAGCTGAGGTGCCGCTCCAGCATGGAGCTCAGCGCCGAGCAGAAGCGGTCGAGCCTCCGGTTAAAGACGTAGCAGCCAGGGCTGACCAAGCGGCTCCCGAAGGTGCAGAACTATGAGGGATGGTGGGGGGGGGGGGTTCAGACCGGGTGACCCCCCCCCCCCCATCCACGGGGGGCACCCAGCCCAACTCACCGCTTGAGGCCGCGGTGGGCGGGCGGCGTAGTGGCAGTCGGGGCGGTGGGCGTCCTCAGCAGCCCCCTCCTCCTCGCTGTCCTCGCTGGACCCCCGACTGCCCCCCTCCTTGGGCAGGGGGAAAGGGAAGAGCCCCCCATCCCCCTCCTCGGGGTCGCTGTCGGAGGAAAGCCGAGCCCTGTGCAGGAGGTGGGTGGTGAGAGATGGAGGGGACACAGCTGGGAAGAGGGGGGGACGGTGGCAGGGGACAGTGGGAGCTCACCTGGGGGGCGGGCAGTGGACGTGGGGGGGTCTGGGGCGGCAGGGCGATGAGCCGGGAGGGGCGGCGGGGGGCTGCGGCAGCACGGGGGGGGCGGGCGGTTCGGAGCCGGGGGGGTCCTTCCTGGGGGGGCTTTTCTCCTTCGGGGCTTCGCGGCGGGAGCTGGCCTTCAGCTCGGCCACCAGCACGTCAAAGTCCTTGGCACGGCCCTGCACCTCGCGCCGCTGGTGCACCGAGTGGATCTGTGGGGCGAGGGGGGGGGGGGGGGGTCACGCCATGAGAGCCCTCCCCATGCGTCCCCTTTTAGGTGGGAGACCCCCCCCCCCCCCAACACCCGCTAGCAGAGGGGCAAAACCCCATCGCCATGCTGCTCCCGGGGCCCCACAGGACAGATGCATGGTGTTACCTTGCAGGTGAGCAGGCGGGTGCAAACCTTCTTGGTGTCGGGGTTCAGCACGCCGCACTGCCGGTTCAGGTCGCACTCCTTCCCTGCGGGCACACGAGGCAGTGGGATGTGGGGGGGGGGGGGGCAAAGCCGTGACCCCCACCAGCCCCACAGCAGCATTCACACCACCGACGTATGGAGCCAGGGCAGCCCCCCATGGACTGCAGCCCCTCAAGGACCTCATCTCCCCATGGACTGCAGCCCCCCATGTATGGTATCCACCTGCAGACCACAGACCCTCAAGGAGTGCAGACCCCGATGAACCACAGCCCCCCCCACACCCCCACCGTGGGGCTCCCCCCCCCATTCAAGCTGTGCCATTGGGATCACAGCCCACCTTTGGGCACGGAGGGACACGGTTACCCGTCCCATTACCTCCCCCAAAGCAACACCCCCCCCCCAGCCTGCAGAACCCCAGCACTCACGCGTCAGCTTCTTGTGGGCCCTGGGGGGTGGCCTGCAGACCCCCGGCTCCTTCTCCCCCGCTTTGAGCACAGGGCTGGCAGTTGGTGGTGGTGGGTCCCCCCCGACCCCTGGGGGCTCTTTGGGCGGCAGAGGCGGCGTGGAGGAGGGCCTCCCCGGGGGCTCAGTGGGGCTGGAGGCAGGTGGTGCAGCGGATGCTTTGGGGGGGGTTTTGGGGGCCGCTTTGAGCCCCTCCGGCTTGGGGAGGCTGGGGATCTTCTCCAGGTTCACCACCGGCATGAACAAGCTGGAGAGAAACGGGGCGGTTGGAGGGGGGGGCGAGCGGCACCTGGGGGGGGGGGGGGGGGGGGGCACGGCGACCCCCAGCTCTGCTCACCAGAGGTTGTTGTCCTTCTGTGCTTTCTCTGGCAGCGGCTGAGCCCTGCTGCGCGCTCCCTGTCCTTTGTCCCGCAGCGCTTTGCCCGCCGGCTGCCCGTTGACGGCGTGGCACTTGGCGTACAGCTTGCTGAGCGGGCCGTGACGCCGTTCTGCGCAGGGAACGGCCCTCCATCAGCCCCCCGCCGGGTTCACAGTCCCCCCCCCTCCCTCCCAACCCCCCTCCATCACCCCCCAGCTCACCGCAGTGCTTCTGGAAGGCCTGAGGCTTCACCACCTGGCTGCAGTGGTTGCACACCACGAGGTAGAACTCATCGTGCGCCGGGCAGTGGCCGAAGATGGACATGTCTGTGGGGTGGAGGTGGGTCAGGCACCGGTGCAGCCCCAAAACGGGGGGTTTTCTCCCCAAAACGGGGAGCTTACCTTCCTTGATCAGCGTCATGGCGTCCAGTTTCTTGCTCCCCTTGCTGCTCTCCTCCAGCTCCAACCCTGCTGGGGACAGAATCCCACCATCAATATCCTGAGCTGCGTCGGCCTCAGCTCTGCCTCGTCTCTCTGCAGCCACCGCATCCCCTGCTGCCTCACACCGCCCGCTGCTCCCAGGGCAATTAAAAGCACAATGACAAAGGTTCAAATCAGACCCGAGGATGAATCCAGAGCTCAACCCCGGAATCAGGGAGCGCCATGAGCAGCACCCGGCTGCACCCTGTGACAGCTGGGGACAGCGGGTGGCACAGAGCGGGCACTGCGATGTGCAGGGAGCGCCGAGAGCCCGAAGCCACCATCACTGCCATGCGTGGGGCTGACCAGGGATGTGGGGTCAGCCCATCGTGGGGCCGGGTCACCACGTGCCCCCAGCTGAGCCAGCAGCACCCATCCTCGCCGGCCGTGCCAGCTGGGCACCGCGTCCCCAGCCACCCCGTCCAGCCGTGCCACACCGGGCGCTCGATCCTGCCTGGCTGTGCCATACTGGGGGCTCAGTGCCATCCAACCGGGCACCAAGCTGTGTCTCGTTGTGCCACAACGGGCACCCGGTCCCGTCCAGCTGTGCCGTACCGGGCACCGAGTTGTGCACAGCTGTGCCATACCGGGCACTCAGCCTCTCGCAGCGATGCCATACAGGGTGCCCAGCGCCGTCCATCCACGCCATACCGGGCGCCCAGTTGCACCCTGCCGTGCCACGCCGGGCTCGCGGTCCCTCTCAGCGATGCCATTCCGTGCGCCCGGCGCCGTCCAGCCGTGTCACACCGGCCGCCCGCAGCTCCGTCGCACGGGGTCCCCGTTCCCCCCGGCCGCGCCGTACCGCACGCCCCGCTCCCGGCGACCGCAGGACGGGGCACCGACGGGACGGATCGCCGCTCCCCGCACACCTCCACCCGCACCGCCGCCCGCACCCCGGTTCCGCTGCGGGACGCGCTGCGCGTCTCCCATCGCCCGTCGCGGGGCGCCCGCCGCTCTCCGTGCCCGGGGGCGGGGAGGTGCGGGGCGGCGCGGACTGCGGGCGCGGCCCCGTTTGGCGGTGACCCCCCCCCAACCCCGGGAGCGACCCCCCCCCCCCCCTTTCCTTCCCCCCCCTCCCGGCCCGCCGCCCCCTCACCCGGCTCTGCGGGCGGCCCGGCCCGCTCCACCCATGCGCTCCAGCTCTGCCCCGCGAACTCGTCCACGCTCGGCAGCCGCCGCTCCGCCGCCGCCATCGCCGCCGCGCGCCCACGCGCCGCCATCGCCGCCGCCGCCGCCGCGGGAGCGCGCGCCCCCCCCTCCGCCGCCGCCGCCGCCGCCCCCGCCCCGCGCGCGCGCCCCCGCGCATGCGCCGCGCGCCCCCCCGCGGCCCCACGGGCGGCGCAGTCCCCGCCCCGGGGCTCCGAGCGGCCGTGCGTGCGGGGCGGGGTGCGGGGCAGCCTGGGGAGACCTCGGCCCCACGGCGACGTACCGACATACGCGGCGCTGCGCCCCGATGTGGGGCGGACAGCGCTGTGTGGGGCGGCGAAGCTCAGGGCGTAGAGACACAGCCGGTGCCACCCACAGCGCTGTGTGGGGCAGGGCGCCCATGGCCATGTTCACCCCTATATGGGGCAGGGCGCCCATGGCCATGTTCACCCCTATATGGGGCAGGGCGCCCATGGCCAT
>NW_027638827.1:0-15231 GCF_951394365.1 Tetrao urogallus | reverse complement strand
TGAGTGCGGCCTACTGGGTCCCACTGGTTCTGTTCCCACTGAGTGCGGCCTACTGGGTCCCACTGGTTCTGTTCCCACTGAGTGCGGCCTACTGGGTCCCACTGGTTCTGGTCCCATTGGGTGCGGCCTAGTGGTTCCTCCCGGTTCTGGTCCCGCTGCCGTTGCCCCGCTGGCTGCTGTCACCTCCGGTCCCGTTGCTGTTGGTCTCGTTGACGTTGGCCAACTGGGTTCCACTGCTGTTGGCCCAGTGGCTCCCATTAAAATTCGTCCCATTGACGTTGGGACAAACTGGGTCCCATGGGGGTCGCGTTGGGTCTCCGTCCGTTGGTTTGGGGACAAAGGGGACACTGGGGACATGGGGTCACATTTGATCTCCATCCATAGGTTTGGGGACATTGGAGACATCGAGGGCATTGGGGACACTGGGGACACGGGGTCACGTTGGGTCTCCATCCATTGCATTGGGGACATCGGGGACATTGGAGACATGGGGTCATGGGGACATGGGGTCACGTTTGATCTCCATCCATTGGTTTGTGGGACATTGGGGACATTGAGGGCACTGGGGACACTGGGGACATGGGGTCACGTTGGGTCTCCTGCCATTGGTTTGGGAACCAAGGGGACATCGAGGGCACTGGGGACAAAGGGGTCCTTGGGTTTCGTCTGGTCTCCATCCATTGGTTTGGGGACATCGGGGACATTGGAGACATGGGGTCATGGGGACATGGGGTCACGTTGGGTCTCCATCCGTTGGTTTGGGGACACTGGGGACATTGAGGGCATTGGGGACACTGGGGACATGGGGTCACATTGGGTCTCCATCCATTGGTTGGGGACATTGGGGACATGGGGTCACGTTGGGTCTCCATCTGTTGGTTTGGGGGACACTGGGGACATTGAGGGCATTGGGGACAAGAGGTCACGTTGGGTCTCCATCCGTTGCCCTGGGGACATTGGGGACATCGAGGGCACTGGGGACAAAGGGGTCCTTGGGTTTCATCTGGTCTCCATCCATTGGTTTGGGGACATTGGGGGACATGGGGTCACGTTGGGTCTCCATCCATAGGTTTGGGGACATTGGAGACATCGAGGGCATTGGGGACACTGGGGACACGGGGTCACGTTGGGTCTCCATCCGTTGCACTGGGGACATTGGGGACATTGGAGACATGGGGTCATGGGGACATGGGGTCACATTTGATCTCCATCCATTGGTTTGTGGGACACTGGGGACATCGAGGGCACTGGGGACACTGGGGACATGGGGTCACGTTGGGTCTCCTGCCATTGGTTTGGGAACCAAGGGGACATCGAGGGCACTGGGGACAAAGGGGTCCTTGGGTTTAGTCTGGTCTCCATCCATTGGTTTGGGGACACTGGGGACATTGGAGACATGGGGTCACGTTGGGTCTCCATCCATTGGTTGGGGACACTGGGGACACTGAGGGCACTGGGGACATCGGGGACATGGGGTCACATTTGATCTCCATCCGTTGGTTTGGGGACACTGGGGACATTGAGGGCATTGGGGACACTGGGGACACGGGGTCGTGTTGGGTCTCCATCCGTTGCACTGGGGACATTGGGGACATCGAGGGCACTGGGGACAAAGGGGTCCTTGGGTTTCGTCTGGTCTCCATCCATTGGTTTGGGGACATTGGGGACGTTGGGGACAAGGGGTCACGTTGGGTCTCCATCCATTGGTTTGGGGACACTGGGGACACTGAGGGCACTGGGGACATTGGGGACATGGGGTCACATTTGATCTCCATCCGCTGGTTTGGGGACACTGGGGACATTGAGGGCACTGGGGACACTGGGGACACGGGGTCACATTGGGTCTCCATCGATTGGTTTGGGGACACTGGGGACATGGGGCCACGTTGGGTCTCCATCAGTTGCATGGGGACATCGATGGCAACGGGGACCAAGGGGACACTGGGGACATGGGGTCGTGTTGGGTCTCCATTCGCTGCACTGGGGACATTGGGGACATCAAGGGCACTGGGGACAAAGGGGTCCTTGGGTTTTGTCTGGTCTCCATCCATTGGTTTGGGGACATCGATGGCAATGGGGACCAAGGGGACACTGGGGAGATGCGGTCACGTTGGGTCTCCATGCATTGGTTTGGGGACATTGGGGACATCGAGGGCATTGGGGACACTGGGGACAAGGGTGACGTTGGGTCTCCATCCGTTGCATGGGGACATCGATGGCAATGGGGACCAAGGGGACACTGATGACATGGGGTCGTGTTGGGTCTCCATTCGTTGCACTGGGGACATTGGGGACATCGAGGGCACTGGGGACAAAGGGGTCCTTGGGTTTCGTCTGGTCTCCATCCATTGGTTTGGGGACACTGGGGACATCGAGGGCATTGGGGACATGGGGTCACGTTGGGTCTCCATCCATTGGTTGGGGACATTGGGGACACTGAGGGCACTGGGGACATCGGGGAGATGGGGTCACATTTGATCTCCATGCATTGGTTTGGGGACACTGGGGACATCGAGGGCATTGGGGACGTTGGGGACACAGGGTCACGTTGGGTCTCCATCCATTGCATTGGGGACATTGGAGACATGGGTCACGTTGGGTCTCCATCCATTGGTTTGGGGACATCGATGGCAATGGGGACCAAGGGGACACTGGGGAGATGGGGTCACGTTGGGTCTCCATGCATTGGTTTGGGGACATTGGGGACACTGAGGGCATTGGGGACACTGGGGACAAAGGGTGACGTTGGGTCTCCATCCGTTGCATGGGGACATCGATGGCAACGGGGACCAAGGGGACATTGGGGACACGGGGTCGTGTTGGGTCTCCATCCGTTGCACTGGGGACATTGGGGACATCAAGGGCACTGGGGACAAAGGGGTCCTTGGGTTTCGTTTGGTCTCCATCCATTGGTTTGGGAACCAAGGGGACATCGAGGGCATTGGGGACACTGGGGACACGGGGTCACATTGGGTCTCCATCTGTTGCACTGGGGACATTGGGGACATCGGAGACATGGGGTCACATTGGGTCTCCATCCATTGGTTTGGGGACACTGGGGACATCGAGGGCATTGGGGACATCGGAGACATGGGTCACGTTGGGTCTCCATCCATTGGTTTGGGGACATCGATGGCAATGGGGACCAAGGGGACACTGGGGAGATGGGGTCACGTTGGGTCTCCATCTGTTGGTTTGGGGACATTGGGGACATCGAGGGCACTGGGGACAAAGGGGTCCTTGGGTTTCGTTTGGTCTCCATCCATTGGTTTGGGGACATTGGGGACATCGAGGGCATTGGGGACACTGGGGACACGGGGTGACGTTGGGTCTCCATCCGTTGCACTGGGGACATCGGGGACATTGGAGACATGGGGTCATGGGGACATGGGGTCATGTTGGGTCTCCATCCATTGGTTGGGGACATGGGGTCACATTTGATCTCCATCCATTGGTTTAGGGGACACTGGGGACATCGAGGGCACTGGGGACACTGGGGACAAGGGGTCACGTTGGGTCACCATCCGTTGCACTGGGGACATTGGGGACATCGAGGGCACTGGGGACAAAGGGGTCCTTGGGTTTCGTCTGGTCTCCATCCATTGGTTTGGGGACATCGGGGACATTGGAGACATGGGGTCACGTTGGGTCTCCATCCGTTGGTTTGGGGACACTGGGGACATTGAGGGCATTGGGGACACTGGGGACATGGGGTCACATTGGGTCTCCTGCCATTGGTTTGGGGACACTGGGGACGTTGGGGACACGTTGGATCTCCATCAGTTGCATGGGGACATCGATGGCAACGGGGACCATGGGGACAGTGGGGACACGGGGTCGTGTTGGGTCTCCATCCGTTGCCCTGGGGACATTGGGGACATCGAGGGCACTGGGGACAAAGGGGTCCTTGGGTTTTGTCTGGTCTCCATCCATTGGTTTGGGGACATTGGGGACATTGGGGACATGGGGTCACATTTGATCTCCATCCATTGGTTTGGGAACAAAGGGACATCGAGGGCATTGGGGACTCTGGGGACATGGGGTCATATTGGGTCTCCATCCATTGCATTGGGGACATCGGGGACATTGGAGACATGGGGTCATGGGGACATGGGGTCACGTTTGATCTCCATCCATTGGTTTGGGGACACTGGGGACGTTGGGGACACGGGGTCACGTTGGGTCTCCATCCATTGGTTTGGGGACATTGGGGACTTCGAGGGCATTGGGGACATGGGGTCACGTTGGGTCTCCACCAGTTTCATGGGGACTTCCATGGCAATGGGGACCAAGGGGACACTGGGGACACGGGGTCGTGTTGGGTCTCCATCTGTTGCACTGGGGACATTGGGGACATCGAGGGCACTGGGGACAAAGGGGTCCTTGGGTTTCGTCTGGTCTCCATCCATTGGTTTGGGGACATCGGGGACATTGGAGACATGGGGTCACGTTGGGTCTCCATCCGTTGGTTTGGGGACACTGGGGACATTGAGGGCATTGGGGACACTGGGGACATGGGGTCACATTGGGTCTCCTGCCATTGGTTTGGGGACACTGGGGACGTTGGGGACACGTTGGGTCTCCATCAGTTGCATGGGGACATCGATGGCAACGGGGACCAAGGGGACACTGATGACATGGGGTCGTGTTGGGTCTCCATTCGTTGCACTGGGGACATTGGGGACATCAAGGGCACTGGGGACAAAGGGGTCCTTGGGTTTTGTCTGGTCTCCATCCATTGGTTTGGGGACATTGGGGACATCGAGGGCATTGGGGACACTGGGGACAAGGGGTGACGTTGGGTCTCCATCCGTTGCATGGGGACATCGATGGCAATGGGGACCAAGGGGACACTGATGACATGGGGTCGTGTTGGGTCTCCATTCGTTGCACTGGGGACATTGGGGACATCGAGGGCACTGGGGACAAAGGGGTCCTTGGGTTTCGTCTGGTCTCCATCCATTGGTTTGGGGACACTGGGGACATCGAGGGCATTGGGGACATGGGGTCACGTTGGGTCTCCATCCATTGGTTTGGGGACATTGGGGACATGGGGTCACGTTGGGTCTCCATCAGTTGCATGGGGACATCGATGGCAATGGGGACCAAGGTGACACTGGGGACACGGGGTCACGTTGGGTCTCCATCCATTGGTTGGGGACATTGGGGACACTGAGGGCACTGGGGACATCGGGGAGATGGGGTCACATTTGATCTCCATGCATTGGTTTGGGGACACTGGGGACATCGAGGGCATTGGGGACGTTGGGGACACAGGGTCACGTTGGGTCTCCATCCATTGCATTGGGGACATTGGAGACATGGGTCACGTTGGGTCTCCATCCATTGGTTTGGGGACATCGATGGCAATGGGGACCAAGGGGACACTGGGGAGATGGGGTCACGTTGGGTCTCCATGCATTGGTTTGGGGACATTGGGGACACTGAGGGCATTGGGGACACTGGGGACAAAGGGTGACGTTGGGTCTCCATCCGTTGCATGGGGACATCGATGGCAACGGGGACCAAGGGGACATTGGGGACACGGGGTCGTGTTGGGTCTCCATCCGTTGCACTGGGGACATTGGGGACATCAAGGGCACTGGGGACAAAGGGGTCCTTGGGTTTCGTTTGGTCTCCATCCATTGGTTTGGGAACCAAGGGGACATCGAGGGCATTGGGGACACTGGGGACACGGGGTCACATTGGGTCTCCATCTGTTGCACTGGGGACATTGGGGACATCGGAGACATGGGGTCACATTGGGTCTCCATCCATTGGTTTGGGGACACTGGGGACATCGAGGGCATTGGGGACATCGGAGACATGGGTCACGTTGGGTCTCCATCCATTGGTTTGGGGACATCGATGGCAATGGGGACCAAGGGGACACTGGGGAGATGGGGTCACGTTGGGTCTCCATCTGTTGGTTTGGGGACATTGGGGACATCGAGGGCACTGGGGACAAAGGGGTCCTTGGGTTTCGTTTGGTCTCCATCCATTGGTTTGGGGACATTGGGGACATCGAGGGCATTGGGGACACTGGGGACACGGGGTCACGTTGGGTCTCCATCCGTTGCACTGGGGACATCGGGGACATTGGAGACATGGGGTCATGGGGACATGGGGTCATGTTGGGTCTCCATCCATTGGTTGGGGACATGGGGTCACATTTGATCTCCATCCATTGGTTTAGGGGACACTGGGGACATCGAGGGCACTGGGGACACTGGGGACAAGGGGTCACGTTGGGTCACCATCCGTTGCACTGGGGACATTGGGGACATCGAGGGCACTGGGGACAAAGGGGTCCTTGGGTTTCGTCTGGTCTCCATCCATTGGTTTGGGGACATCGGGGACATTGGAGACATGGGGTCACGTTGGGTCTCCATCCGTTGGTTTGGGGACACTGGGGACATTGAGGGCATTGGGGACACTGGGGACATGGGGTCACATTGGGTCTCCTGCCATTGGTTTGGGGACACTGGGGACGTTGGGGACACGTTGGATCTCCATCAGTTGCATGGGGACATCGATGGCAATGGGGACCATGGGGACAGTGGGGACACGGGGTCGTGTTGGGTCTCCATCCGTTGCCCTGGGGACATTGGTGACATCGAGGGCACTGGGGACAAAGGGGTCCTTGGGTTTTGTCTGGTCTCCATCCATTGGTTTGGGGACATTGGGGACATGGGGTCACATTTGATCTCCATCCATTGGTTTGGGAACAAAGGGACATCGAGGGCATTGGGGACTCTGGGGACATGGGGTCATATTGGGTCTCCATCCATTGCATTGGGGACATCGGGGACATTGGAGACATGGGGTCATGGGGACATGGGGTCACGTTTGATCTCCATCCATTGGTTTGGGGACACTGGGGACGTTGGGGACACGGGGTCACGTTGGGTCTCCATCCATTGGTTTGGGGACATTGGGGACTTCGAGGGCATTGGGGACATGGGGTCACGTTGGGTCTCCACCAGTTTCATGGGGACTTCCATGGCAATGGGGACCAAGGGGACACTGGGGACACGGGGTCGTGTTGGGTCTCCATCTGTTGCACTGGGGACATTGGGGACATCGAGGGCACTGGGGACAAAGGGGTCCTTGGGTTTCGTCTGGTCTCCATCCATTGGTTTGGGGACATCGGGGACATTGGAGACATGGGGTCACGTTGGGTCTCCATCCGTTGGTTTGGGGACACTGGGGACATTGAGGGCATTGGGGACACTGGGGACATGGGGTCACATTGGGTCTCCTGCCATTGGTTTGGGGACACTGGGGACGTTGGGGACACGTTGGGTCTCCATCAGTTGCATGGGGACATCGATGGCAATGGGGACCAAGGGGACACTGATGACATGGGGTCGTGTTGGGTCTCCATTCGTTGCACTGGGGACATTGGGGACATCGAGGGCACTGGGGACAAAGGGGTCCTTGGGTTTCGTCTGGTCTCCATCCATTGGTTTGGGGACACTGGGGACATCGAGGGCATTGGGGACATGGGTCATGTTGGGTCTCCATCCATTGGTTTGGGGACATTGGGGACATGGGGTCACGTTGGGTCTCCATCAGTTGCATGGGGACATCGATGGCAATGGGGACCAAGGTGACACTGGGGACACGGGGTCACGTTGGGTCTCCATCCATTGGTTGGGGACATTGGGGACACTGAGGGCACTGGGGACATCGGGGAGATGGGGTCACATTTGATCTCCATCCATTGGTTTGGGGACACTGGGGACATCGAGGGCACTGGGGACACGGGGTCATGTTGGGTCTCCATCCATTGGTTTGGGGACATTGGGGACATGGGGTCACGTTGGGTCTCCAGCCATTGCACTCAGGACATCAGGAACATCAAGGGCACTGGGGACAAAGGGGACATTGGGTTTGGTCTCCATCCATTGGTTGGGGACATTGGGGACACTGAGGGCACTGGGGGCATTGGGGACATGGGGTCACATTTGATCTCCATCCATTGGTTTGGGGACATCGGGGACATTGGAGACATGGGTCACGTTGGGTCTCCATCCATTGCATTGGGGACATCGATGGCAACAGGGACCAAGGGGACACTGGGGACATGGGGTCGTGTTGGGTCTCCATTGGTTGCGTTGGGGACATCGGGACATGGGGCACAGCTGTGACATCGAGGACACACAGTCGTGTTGGGTCTCCATTTATTGCGCTGGGGACAAAAGGGGACACTGGGGACATGGGTTTCCCGATGGTTTTCGGTCCTTGGTGCGGCTGACATCGGGGACACGCGGTGTGGCACCGTCCCACATCCCTTGGGGACATTGGGGACGTCGAGCCGTGGGGCATCTCCGCATCATCCGAGGTGTTGGGGGGCGGGGGGGGGGGGGGGAGATCCTCGGGGGACATTTGGGGAGGGGGGACATCCCGCTGTGATGGCTGGGGTTGGGGACGTCGGGGACATTGGGGGCGTGGGGACATCGGGGGCATTGGGGGCATTGGGGACATCGGGGGTGTTGGGGGCATTGGGGACATCGGGGGTGTTGGGGGGTGTTGGGGACATTGGGGGTGTTGGGGGGCGTTGGGGACATCGGGAACATTGGGGACATTGGGGGCATTGGGGACGTCAGGGGTGTTGGGGGGCGTTGGGGACATCAGGGGTGTTGGGGGGTGTTGGGGGGCGTTGGGGACATTGGGGACATTGGGGGCGTGGGGACATCGGGGACACTGGGGGCACTGGGGACATCGGGGGCGTTGGGGACATCGGGAACATTGGGGGCATTGGGGACACTGGGGACATTGGGGGCATTGGGGACATTGGGGGTGTTGGGGGGCATTGGGGACGTCAGGGGCGTTGGGGACATCGGGAACATTGGGGACATTGGGGACATTGGGGACGTCAGGGGTGTTGGGGGGTGTTGGGGACGTTGGGGACACTGGGGACATTGGGGACATTGGGGACATTGGGGACATTGGGGGCATTGGGGACATCGGGGGTGTTGGGGGGCGTTGGGGACATCAGAGACATTGGGGGCATTGGGGACATTGGGGGTGTTGGGGGGCATTGGGGACGTCAGGGGTGTTGGGGGGCGTTGGGGACATCGGGGACATTGGGGACATGGGGGGCGTTGGGGGGCGTTGTGGGACGCTGAGCCGCAACACATGTCAGTCCCTCAGGCTGGGGACATTGGGGACATCTGCGGGTCCCCCGGGGTTGGGGACATGGAGTGGCGACATCCCCAGCCTCCGAGGCACCACGCGTTTATGGGGGGGCTCTGCCAAAAACGCAGAGCCCGGGGTTGGGGGGCGCTGGGAGGGGGGGTGGGGGCTCGGGGGGAGAGGAAGGGGGGGACACGAGGACGGTGACAAAGGGACGAGGACGGTGACGAGGGATGGGGACGCTCCTGGGGGGGGGGGGGACAAATGGGACAATCGTCCCCCAATTACCTTAGAGACTCGTTACGAGTTAAATTAGCACAAAAGGCCCCGGGGGGGGGCGAGGGTTGGGGGGCGGCCGGGGCCGGGGGGCCGGTGGCACCGGGCCGGGGTGACAATGACAATATGCCATACTGGGGGCAAGTCGCGTCACAGACTTAGTTCAGAACGACGGGGCGCGCTGGCTTCCGGCTGTGGGGGGGGGGAGAAATAAAGGCTGTTAGGGACCCCCGCAGAAACCCCACAACCCTCGGACCCCCAAAATCCCGGTGACCCAAAATGGGGACCCCATCGTCACCCCCCCCCCCCCCCCCCCCCCCCTGTGCCCCAGCTGCGTGCCGTCCCACACCGAGCGCCCCACTGTCACCCATGGGAGCCCACCGTGGGGGCGTCAGCCAGGACCCCCCAGTGGCCCCAAATGGGGACCCCGTATGGGGGGACCCCACTGTCACCCACCCCCATGTGGGGGGACCACCCAGGACCCCCCTGTGTCCACCCCAAAGTCCCCAGAGTCCCAAATGTCCCACATCAGGAACCCGATTGTCACCCATAGGAGCCCACGTGAACGTGCCGCCCCATAGCATCTCCCCACCCCATAGCATCTCCCAACCCCATAGCATCTCCCCACCCCACAGCATCTCCCAACCCCATAGCATCTCCCCCACCCCGTACCATCTCCCCACCCCACAGCATCTCCCAACCCCATAACATCTCCCCCACCCCGTAGCATCTCCCCACCCCGTAGCATCTCCCCCACCCCATACCATCTCCCCACCCCATAGCATCTCCCCCACCCCATAGCATCTCCCCACCCCATAGCATCTCCCCACCCCATAGCATCTCCCCACCCCATAACATCTCCCCATCCCATAGCATCTCCCCACCCCGTAGCATCTCCCCCCCCCCCCCCCGCACCCCACATCCCCCCCTGCCCCATACCTTGGCGGAAGGCGTCCTGGAGGCGGCTCTGGGGGAGTTGATACAACTCAGCGAAGGGGTCGCGGGGCGACCGGGGTTGTGGGGGTGGGCGCGGGCCGGGGACCCCATTGGGGTGCCTGGGTCCCCCCCCCCCCGTAGAGGTGGTGACGGCGGCGGCCGCCAAGCCCCGCAACAGACGACGCAGGGCAGAGGGGCCGGGGGGGGCCGACGTCGGCGGCGGCGACGTTTCAGGAGTGAGGAGCGACGCGGGGGTCCCTGTCCCTCCTGTGACCCCCCGGGGCTTTCGGGACTCGGCGGCAGTTTTTCGGGGGTGGCTTCGGGGGGCTCCGGGGGTCCGAAGGCGAAAGGCGGCGCTTGCCGGGGGGTGTAGGGAGGCGTCCAGGTTTCGGTTGCCGCTCCCCCCGGCACGTCGGGGGCCAAACGGGTGCCCACGGCCAAACCCACGCCGACGTTGGCCCCCAAGGCCAGCCCCACAGCGGGACCCACGGCGTTGGTTCTGATGGCACCCAGCTCGACGCCGGTACTGATGGCGGGTGGAAGGGCAGAGTCGGCGTTGGCCCCGAGGCCGAGCCCAACAGCGGCGCTGGCGTCGGTTCCGAGTCCAACGTTGGCTCCGACGGCGAAGCCGAGGGCGGATCCGATGCCGGCAGCACCGCCGGCTCCAAGTCCGGCGCCAACGGCGAGTCCAACGCCGGCACCAATGTCCGGTCCTGGCGCAGAGCTGTTGGCTGCAACGTTGGATCCGAGACCCAATCCGACACCGGGTCCGAGAGCGGAGCCGACACCGGTGCTGAGTTTGGCTCCAACGGTGGCTCCGGCGCCGGCGCCAACGGCCGATAGGAGGGGAGCGCCGCCGTTGGCCGCAGCGCCGAGTCCGATGGCAACGTCGACCTCAGAGCCAAGAGTAGAACCAACGTTGGCTCCAACGCCGGCTCCCATGGCAAGTCCAGATCCAAGAGAAGAGCCAACATTGGCTCCAACACCGGCTCCCATGGCAAGTCCTGCACCAGATCCAAGAGTAGAACCAACACTGGCACTGATGCCGGCTCCCACAGCAAGTCCTGCACCAGATCCAAGAGTAGAGCCAACGTTGGCTCCAACACCGGCTCCCATGGCAACTCCAGATCCAAGAGAAGAACCAACGTTGGCACCAACGCCGGCGCCAACAGCAAGTCCAGATCCAAGAGTAGAGCCAACGTTGGCGCTGACACCGGCTCCGATGCCAAGTCCAGATCCATGTGCAGAGCCAACGCTGGCACCAACACCGGCTCCGACGGCAAGGCTGACACCAGATCCAAGAGTAGAACCAATACCGGCACTGACGCCGGCTCCAACGGCAAGGCCGACAGCGGGTCCGACACCAGATCCGAGAGCAGAGCTGGCGTTGGTTCCGAGAGCAGCTCCAAGGCCGAGTCCAACCGTAGATCCAAGAGTGGAGGCGGCGTTGGTTCCCATGTTGGCTCCAAGGCCGAGTCCGACGCCGGTTCCAACGCTGGCACCCACAGCGAGTCCGACGCCGGCGCTGAGGTCGGTTGGAAGGGCGGAACCCACGGCCCCGATGCCAAGCCCAACGCTGGCTCTGACGCCGCCGCCGAGCCCGGATCCGATGTTGGCACCGATGTCGAGAGCCACGGCGGCTCCAAGCCTGTGGGCAGCGTCTGCTCCGGCATCAGTTTGGAGGCCGGCTGCCATGGCGTCGGCAGCGCCGGGCCCGAGGGCGGCTGCAATATCAGCCCCAAGAGAGGGGCCAACGCCGGGGCTGCCGCCCGCCGCCACACCGAGGCCGACGTCGACTGCGATGCCGGCGCTGATGTCAGCACCGAGGCCGTGTCCGACGCCGTCCCCAAGAGCGCGGCCAACGTCCATCCCAACGCCGGGCTCAGCGTTGGCCCCGAGGCCGATCCCAAGGCCGCATCCCATGCCGGATCCGAGAGAAGGGTCAACGTTGGCCGCGGCGCCGGCCCCCAGGCTGTGTTCCATGGCGGCTCCGAGCCCGGAGCCCACGTTTGTTCTGAGTCCGTGTCCGACGCCGGCGCCGACACCGGGTCCAACGCTGGCTGCAGCATCGGCTCCGTGTCCGACGTCAGCTCCAACGCCGTGCCCAATGCTGACCCCGAGCCCAAGGCCAACGCTGGCTCCACCACCAGCTCCGAGCTCGGCTCCCAGCACGAGATCAATTCCAGATCCGACACCGGGGCCAACATCAGGACCGGCGCCGACACCGAGATCCCCACCGGCTCCAATGTCTGCCCCAGGGAAGTCAAAGCCAGGACCGAAGGAATCCGGGGGTCCCGGGGGGGCTTCAGCCACCAGTTGCTGCCGCAGACACCAGGCTTCGGCCTCGCTGCGGGAGAAAAGGAGGCGTTAGTGGCGCACACAGACAACGGGGTCCTGCTGTGGGGGCACCTTTGGGTGCTGCGCTCACCTGATGATGAAATTGTGGGCAAGTAGGGCCGGGCCCTCGGGACGCAGGCGGGTGTAGACCCACGTCCAGCCCAGGCCGTCCTTGCGCTGCAGCCTCGTCACCAGCTCTCCCCTTGCCTCCCCTCCTGCACCCGCTGTGGGGAGAAAAGGGGACATCAGTGGGGCGGGGAGCGACGGCAGGGATGGGGGGGGGTGTGGGGATGGGGGAAAGCTTTGGGGGTCGGGGAGGCAGAGGGCAGTGGGGATAAGGGGTGGGGGAACCCCGTGGGGGTTCGGGGGGTGTCAAGGGGTTGCGGGACAGGGGAACTCCAAGGGAGGCGAGGGGCAGGGGGGGGTGGACAGTCAGAGCAATCCCGAGAGGCCCGGGGGACACGCAAGGGGATGGAGGGCAGCCAAGGGACACTGGGGGGCACGGAGCTTTGGGGGCAAGGAGGGGAGAGGAGTTGGGACACCCCACAGGAGCAGGGGGGCACTCACCGAGGCGGAGGTGCTGGCGGGCGACGTGCCCCAGGTCCTCGGGGTGCAGCAGTCGATACCAGGAGCGCCCCAGGAGCTCGGCACGAGCGTAGCCCAGGTGGATCTGCACGCTGCAGGGTGGCACGGGGACGGGTCAACCCCCCCCCCCCCCCCAAAAACCTTTTGGGATCTCCCCCAGGATGTTTGGGATCCCCCCCCCCCCCCCAGGACACCCAGATCCCTCCTTCTCAGGTCCCCTCCACAGAAATCGGGGTCCCTTTCTGCACGCTCCCCCCGCCCCTCTGTTCCCCCCCCCCCCCCCCCCCAAGGACAGTTGGGTTTCCCACTGCGTATTTATGTCTGTGCACGGCTGGATCCTTTCCTGCCCATCTGCCTCCCCCCATTCCGCCCCCCCTTGAGAAACCTGGGACCCCAGAGGTGACCGCTGGGATGCGGCGGCCCTCACCTGTCAGAGATGTCGAGCAGAGCGAGATCCCGCGCGTGGCGGCTCTCGAAGGCGGGCAGCAGCAAAGAGTCAGAGCAGGGCCAGGGCGGGGGGTCCAATGGGGCACAAAAAGCCACAAAAAGCCCCGGGAGCGCCCCGGGGGGTCCGGGGGGAGCCTGGAAGCGACCCCGCAGCAGCACCAGCTTCCGTCCGGCGCTGGGCCGGCGCGACGCTCGTGAGGTGGTGAAGCGGCAGCGGAAGAGGCGCTCTGAGGGGAGGATGGGGGGTGGTTGGCACCGCTGGTCCCTACAGCATCTGTCTGCCCATCCTTCCTCCACTCTTCTTTCCATCCTTTCCAACCATTCATCCAACCACCGAACCAATCCACCTTTCATCAGACCAGGCGTTCATCCAACCAATCATCCACTGAGTGAACCAACCGACCGTCCATTGAGCCAACCGACCGTCCATTGAGTCAACTGACCATCCCTTCATCCAACCGACCGTCCATTGAGCCAACTGACCATCCCTTCATCCAACCGACCATCCACTGAATCAACCGACCATCCATTCATCCAACCAACCATCCCTCATCCAACCAACCATCCATTGAGCCAACCAACCATCCCTTCATCCAATCAACCATCCCTTCATCCAACCAACCATCCCTTCATCCAGCCAACCATCCCTTCATCCAACCAACCATCCCTTCATCCAGCCAACCATCCCCTCATCCAACCAACCATCCCCTCATCCAACCAACCATCCATTGAGCCAACCGACCATCCCTTCATCCAACCAACCATCCCTTCATCCAACCAACCATCCCTTCATCCAACCAACCATCCATTGAGCCAACTAACCATCCCTTCATCCAACCAACCATCCCTTCATCCAACCAACCATCCCTTCATCCAGCCAACCATCCCCTCATCCAACCAACCATCCTTCATCCAACCAACCATCCATTGAGCCAACCGACCATCCCTTCATCCAACCAACCATCCATTGAGCCAGCCAACCATCCCTTCATCCAACCAACCATCCCTTCATCCAACCAACCATCCCTTCATCCAACCAACCATCCATTGAGCCAACTAACCATCCCTTCATCCAACCAACCATCCCTTCATCCAACCAACCATCCCTTCATCCAACCAACCATCCCCTCATCCAACCAACCATCCCCTCATCCAACCAACCATCCCTTCATCCAACCAACCATCCCTTCATCCAACCAACCATCCCTTCATCCAACTAACCATCCCCTCATCCAACCAACCATCCCTTCATCCAACCAACCATCCCTTCATCCAACCAACCATCCCTTCATCCAACCAACCATCCCTTCATCCAACCAACCATCCCTTCATCCAACCAACCATCCCCTCATCCAACCAACCATCCCTTCATCCAACCAACCATCCCTTCATCCAACCAACCATCCCCTCATCCAACGGACCATCCACTGAATCAACCGACCGTCCATTGAGCCAACCGACCATCCATCCAAACGTCCATCCACCTGAACATCCCTCCTTCCATCCCCC
>NW_027638828.1:0-30672 GCF_951394365.1 Tetrao urogallus | reverse complement strand
CCCCATCCCATCCCATCCCATCCCATCCCCTCCCCTCCCTCCCCTCCCCTCCCCTCCCCTCCCCTCCCCTCCCCTCCCATCCCACCCCATCCCATCCCATCCCATCCCATCCCATCCCCTCCCATCCCATCCCATCCCATCCCACCCCACCCCATCCCATCCCATCCCCTCCCATCCCCATCCCATCCCATCCCATCCCATCCCATCCCCTCCCATCCCATCCCACCCCATCCCCTCCCATCCCACCCCATCCCCTCCCATCCCCTCCCCTCCCACCCCATCCCCTCCCACCCCATCCCATCCCATCCCATTTCATCTCATCCCATCCCCTCCCATCCCATCCCACCCCACCCCATCCCATCCCATCCCCTCCATCCCATCCCATCCCATCCCATCCCACCCCACCCCATCCCATCCCATCCCATCCCATCCCATCCCATCCCATCCCATCCCCTCCCATCCCCTCCCATCCCACCCCATCCCACCCCATCCCATCCCATCCCATCCCATCCCATCCCATCCCCTCCCATCCCCTCCCATCCCACCCCATCCCATCCCATCCCATCCCATCCCATCCCACCCCATCCCATCCCATCCCATCCCATCCCATCCCATCCCATCCCCTCCCATCCCCTCCCATCCCACCCCATCCCATCCCCTCCCATCCCCTCCCATCCCACCCCATCCCATCCCATCCCATCCCATCCCATCCCACCCCATCCCATCCCATCCCATCCCATCCCATCCCATCCCATCCCCTCCCATCCCACCCCATCCCATCCCATCCCCTCCCATCCCACCCCATCCCATCCCATCCCATCCCATCCCATCCCATCCCATCCCATCCCATCCCATCCCATCCCATCCCCTCCCATCCCACCCCATCCCATCCCATCCCCTCCCATCCCACCCCATCCCATCCCATCCCATCCCATCCCATCCCATCCCATCCCACCCCATCCCATCCCATCCCATCCCATCCCATCCCATCCCCTCCCATCCCCTCCCATCCCACCCCATCCCATCCCATCCCATCCCATCCCATCCCATCCCATCCCATCCCACCCCATCCCATCCCATCCCCTCCCATCCCACCCCATCCCATCCCATCCCATCCCATCCCATCCCATCCCATCCCATCCCATCCCATCCCATCCCAGACTGTGCCCCCCCAGCTCGTTGCCCCCACGTCTGGATCCCCCAGATTGCTTCTCCCCATCTCTGTGCCCCCCATGTCAGTGCCCCCATATCAGTGCCCCCCACCTCTGTGCCCTCCAGCTCAGTGCCCCCCGTATCTGTGCCCCCCAGGTCGATTCTTCCCATGTTTGTGCCCCCACATCTGTGCCCCCATATCTGTGCCCCCAGCTGAGTTCCCCCCAGCTTGGTTCTCCCCATCTCCGTGCCCCCCACCTCTGTGCCCCCCATGTTGGTTCTCCCCATAGTTGTGCCCCCATATCTGTGCCCCCATATCTTTGCCCCCCAGCTTGGTTCTCCATAGCTCAGTGCCCCCACCTCTGTGCCCCCCAGCTTGGTTCTCCCCATAGTTGTGCCCCCATATCTGTGCCCCCATATCTGTGCCCCCTTATCTTTGCCCCCCAGCTTGGTTCTCCATAGCTCAGTGCCCCCACATCTGTGCCCCCCATGTTGGTTCTCCCCATCTCCGTGTCCCCCACCTCTGTGCCTCCCATGTTGGTTCTCCCCACAGTTGTGCCCCCATATCTGTGCCCCCATATCTGTGCCCCATATCTTTGCCCCCCAGCTTGGTTCTCCATAGCTCAGTGCCCCCCACCTCTGTGCCCCCCAGGTTGGCTCTCCCCATAGTTGTGCCCCCATATCTGTGCCCCCATATCTGTGCCCCATATCTGTGCCCCCCAGCTTGGTTCTCCATAGCTCAGTGCCCCCACCTCTGTGCCCCCCAGCTTGGTTCTCCCCATAGTTGTGCCCCCATATCTGTGCCCCCATATCTGTGCCCCATATCTTTACCCCCCAGCTTGCTTCTCCATAGCTCAGTGCCCCCCATATCTGTGCCCCCCAGCTTGGTTCTCCCCATCTCCGTGCCCCCCACCTCTGTGCCCCCCAGGTTGGTTCTCCCCATAGTTGTGCCCCCATATCTGTGCCCCATATCTTTGCCCCCCAGCTTGGTTCTCCATAGCTCAGTGCCCCCACCTCTGTGCCCCCCAGCTTGGTTCTCCCCATAGTTGTGCCCCCATATCTGTGCCCCCTTATCTTTGCCCCCCAGCTTGGTTCTCCATAGCTCAGTGCCCCCACATCTGTGCCCCCCATGTTGGTTCTCCCCATCTCCGTGTCCCCCACCTCTGTGCCCCCCATGTTGGTTCTCCCCACAGTTGTGCCCCCATATCTGTGCCCCATATCTTTGCCCCCCAGCTTGGTTCTCCATAGCTCAGTGCCCCCACCTCTGTGCCCCCCAGCTTGGTTCTCCCCATCTCCGTGCCCCCCACCTCTATGACCCCCAGGTTGGCTCTCCCCATAGTTGTGCCCCCATATCTTTACCCCCCAGCTTGGTTCTCCATAGCTCAGTGCCCCCACATCTGTGCCCCCCATGTTGGCTCTCCCCATCTCCGTGTCCCCCACCTCTGTGCCCCCCATGTTGGCTCTCCCCATATCTGTGCCCCATATCTTTGCCCCCCAGCTTGGTTCTCCATAGCTCAGTGCCCCCCACCTCTGTGCCCCCCAGGTTGGCTCTCCCCATCTCCGTGCCCCCCACCTCTGTGCCCCCCATGTTGGTTCTCCCCATGTTTGTGCCCCCATATCTGTGCCCCATATCTTTGCCCCCCAGCTTGGTTCTCCATAGCTCAGTGCCCCCACCTCTGTGCCCCCCAGCTTGGTTCTCCCCATCTCCGTGCCCCCCACCTCTGTGCCCCCCATGTTGGTTCTCCCCATAGTTGTGCCCCCATATCTGTGCCCCCCAGCTTGGTTCTCCATAGCTCAGTGCCCCCCACCTCTGTGCCCCCCATGTTGGCTCTCCCCATGTTTGTGCCCCCATATCTGTGCCCCATATCTGTGCCCCCCAGCTTGGTTCTCCATAGCTCAGTGCCCCCCACCTCTGTGCCCCCCAGGTTGGCTCTCCCCATGTGTGTGCCCCCATATCTGTGCCCCACAGCCTGCTTCTCCCCAGCTCAGTGCTCCCCACCTCTGTGCCCCCCAGCTCAGCACCCCCCCATCTGTCCCCCCCCACTCGGTTCTCCCCAACTCCGTGCTCCCCAGCTCGGTTCTCCCCATCTCTGTGCCCCCCACGTCTGCACCCCGCACCTCTGCACCCCCCCAGCTTTTCTCCCTCCCCGATTTTCTGCCCCCCTTTCCCCTCTCTCACGCTGCTGCCATGGATCTTCATCTTGAACTTCTCGAAGTAGAGCCACTGCTGCGCCTCGTCGGGCTGCAGGCGGTGGAAGGCATCGCGGGCGGCGTAACCGAAGCTGTGGAAGGCGCCGCTGGGGGTGAGCAGCAGGCAGCTGGGGGTCTTCTGGTCGGCCACCCCTGGGTCCCCGCCTTCCCACTTCCTGCAATTGGCAACGGGGGGTGCTGAGCTGCTGTGGGACACGGCGAGGCACGGGGCAGCATGGGGCAGCATGGCACGGCACTGCGTGGCACTGCATTGCATGGCACTGCACGGCATGGCATGGCAGCATGGCACTGCATGGCACTGCATGGCACTGCACTGCATGGCATGGCAGCATGGCACTGCATGGCACTGCATGGCACTGCATGGCACTGCACTGCATGGCATGGCAGCATGGCACTGCATGGCACTGCATGGCACTGCATGGCACTGCACTGCATGGCATGGCACTGCATGGCACTGCATGGCACTGCATGGCACTGCATGGCACGGCACTGCATGGCACTGCACTGCATGGCATGGCACTGCATGGCACTGCATGGCACTGCATGGCACTGCATGGAACTGCATGGCACTGCATAGCACGGCACTGCATGGCATGGCACTGCATGGCACGGCACTGCATGGCACGGCACTGCATGGCACTGCATGGCACTGCATGGAACTGCATGGCACTGCATGGCACTGCATGGAACTGCATGGCACTGCATGGCACGGCACTGCATGGCACTGCATGGCACTGCATGGCACAGCACTGCATGGCACAGCACTGCATGGAACTACATGGCACTGCATGGCACGGCACTGCACGGCACAGCACTGCATGGCACGGCACTGCATGGCACTGCATGGCACTGCATGGCACGGCACTGCATGGCACGGCACTGCATGGCACGGCACTGCATGGCACGGCACTGCATGGCACTGCATGGCACTGCATGGCACAGCACTGCACGGCACGGCACTGCATGGCATTGCACACTGCAACACAGCACAGCACTGCATGTAACGATGTGGCACATGGAGGCCCGTGGTGACATATGAAAGCACATGGTGGCACACGGAGGCACATGGTGGCACACAGAGGCACATGGTGACACTTGGAGGCACATGGTGGCACATGGTGGCACACAGAGGCACATGGTGACACATGGAGGCACATGGTGACACACGGAGGCACACGGAGGCACACAGAGGCATACAGAAGCACACGGTGACACACGGTGTCACACGGTGACACATGGAGGCACGCGGTGACACACGGTGACACACGGTGACACACGGTGGCACACGGAGGCACACGGTGGCACATGGAGGCACACAGAGGCACACGGTGACACACGGAGGCACACGGTGACACACGGTGACACACGGAGGCACACAGAGGCATACAGAAGCACATGGTGACACACGGTGGCACATGGAGGCACACAGAGGCACATGGTGATACATGGAGGCACACAGAAGCACACAGAGGCACATGGTGGCACACGGAGGCACATGGTGGCACATGGCGGCACACAGAGGCATACAGAAGCACATGGTGGCACATGGTGGCACATGGTGGCACATGGTGGCACATGGTGGCACACGGTGACACACGGTGACACATGGTGACACATGGTGACACACGGTGACACACGTAGGCACACAGAGGCACACGGTGACACACGGAGGCACACAGAGGCATACAGAAGCACACGGTGACACACGGAGGCACACGGTGACACATGGAGGCACGCGGTGACACACGGTGACACACAGTGACACACGGTGGCACACGGAGGCACACGGTGGCACATGGAGGCACACAGAGGCACACGGTGACACACGGAGGCACACGGTGACACACGGTGGCACACGGAGGCACACAGAGGCACATGGTGATACATGGAGGCACACAGAAGCACACAGAGGCACATGGTGGCACACGGAGGCACATGGTGGCACATGGCGGCACACAGAGGCATACAGAAGCACATGGTGGCACATGGTGGCACATGGTGGCACATGGTGGCACATGGTGGCACACGGTGACACACGGTGACACATGGTGACACATGGTGACACACGGTGACACACGTAGGCACACAGAGGCACACGGTGACACACGGAGGCACACAGAGGCATACAGAAGCACACGGTGACACACGGAGGCACACGGTGACACATGGAGGCACGCGGTGACACACGGTGACACACGGTGACACACGGTGGCACACGGAGGCACACGGTGGCACATGGAGGCACACAGAGGCACACGGTGACACACGGAGGCACACGGTGACACACGGTGACACACGGAGGCACACAGAGGCATACAGAAGCACATGGTGACACACGGTGGCACACGGTGGCACACAGAGGCACATGGTGATACATGGAGGCACACAGAAGCACACAGAGGCACATGGTGGCACACGGAGGCACATGGTGGCACATGGTGGCACACAGAGGCATACAGAAGCACATGGTGGCACACGGTGACACACAGTGACACACGGTGACACACGGAGGCACATGGTGACTCATGGTGACACACGGTGACACACGGTGACACACAGAGGCACATAGTGGCACATGGTGGTACATGGTGGCACACGGAGGCACATGGTGGTACATGGTGGCACATGGTGGCACATGGTGACACACGGTGGCACAAGGAGGCATACAGAGGCACACGGCGGCACATGGTGACATATGGAGGCACACGGAGGCACATGGTGGCACATGGAGGCACACGGTCTCATACAGAGGCACACGGAGGCACATGGTGGCACACGGAGGCACATGGTGACATATGGAGGCACATGGTGGCACATGGGGGCATATGGAGGCACACAGAGGCACATGGTGGCACACGGTGGCACATGGTGGCACATGGTGACACATGGTGACACACGGTGACACACGTAGGCACACAGAGGCATACAGAAGCACACGGTGACACACTGTGACACACGGTGACACACGGAGGCACACGGTGGCACACGGTGGCACACAGTGACACACAGAGGCACACAGAGGCATACAGAAGCACACGGTGACAGACGGTGACACATGGTGACACACGGTGGCACACGGAGGCACACGGAGGCATACAGAAGCACACGGTGACACACAGAGGCACACGGTGGCACACGGAGGCACACAGAGGCATACAGAAGCACACAGTGGCACACGGAGGCACATGGAGGCACACGGAGGCACACAGAGGCATACAGAAGCACACGGTGACACACGGTGACACACGGTGACACACGGAGGCCCCGCGGCGTTACCTCATGACGTGGATGGCCTCGGGGTCGCAGCAGAAGCCGAAGCCGTAGCCGCTTGCCGTGGTGCCGAAGTCGATGGCCACCACCGCAGCCCAGGCGGGGGCCGCGTGTGCGTCGCTCCTCTGCCGCGGGGATGGGGGCGGCGCTGGGGGGCGCGGGCGCAACCCCCCCCCTTGTCCCCCCCGTGTCCCCTCGGGTCCCCCCGTGCCACAAGGCCGCTGCCGCCCCGCATCCCAACCCCAATGGCCGCGAGATTGAGGTCACCCCACGTCCATCGGCCGCTGTTCCCCCGGGTCCCTCTGTCCTGCTGTCCCCGTGTCCCCACGTCCCTCCGTCCACATCCCTGTCTCCAGGACCCTGTGTCCTTGTGCCCCCCTGTCCCCCTGGCCCTGTGTCCCCCTGTCTCTGTGTCCCTGTGTCCTTTGTGTCCCCATATCCCCATGCCCCCCTGTCCCCGTGTCCTTGTCCCCCCATGTCCCCCCATGTCCCCTGTCCCCATGCCCCCCCTGTCCCCATGTCCTTCTGTCCCCATGCCCCCCCCATGTCCCCCCATGTCCCCCGACTCCATGTCCCTGTGTCCCCATGTCCTTGTGTCCCCATATCCCCATGCATCCCTGTCCCCATGTCCTTGTGTCCCCATATTCCCATGTCCTTTTGTCCCCATGTCCTTGTCCCCCCATGTCCCCCCATGTCCCCATATTCCCATGTCCTTTTGTCCCCATGTCTCTGTGTCCCCATATCCCCACACCCCCCTGTCCCCATGTGTTTGTATCCCCATGTCCCCCCATGTCCCCTGTCTCCATGTCCCTTTGTCCCCATGTTTTCGTGTCCACCTTGTCCCCATGCCCCCCTGTCCCCGTGTCCTTGTCCCCCCATGTCCCCCCATGTCCCCTGTCCCCATGCCCCCCCTGTCCCCATGTCCTTCTGTCCCCATGCCCCCCCCATGTCCCCCCATGTCCCCCGACTCCATGTCCCGGTGTCCCCATGTCCTTGTGTCCCCATATCCCCATGCATCCCTGTCCCCACGTCCTTGTGTCCCCATATCGCCATGCCCCCCTGTCCCCATGTCCTTGTCCCCCCATGTCCCCCCATGTCCCCATATTCCCATGTCCTTTTGTCCCCATGTCTCTGTGTCCCCATATCCCCACACCCCCCTGTCCCCATGTGTTTGTATCCCCATGTCCCCCCATGTCCCCTGTCTCCATGTCCCTTTGTCCCCATGTTTTCGTGTCCACCTTGTCCCCAAGCCCCCCTGTCCCCATGTCCGTGTCCCCATGTCCTTCTGTCCCCATGTCCCCCCATGTCCCCTGTCCCCATGCCCCCCTGTCCCTATGTCCGTGTCCCCATGTCCTTCTGTCCCCATGTCCCCCCATGTCTCCCCATGTCCCCCGTCTCCATGTCCCTGTGTCCCCATGTCCTTGTGTCCCCATATCCCCATGCCCCCTGTCCCCACGTCCTTGTGTCCCCATATCCCCATGCCCCCCTGTCCCCGTGTCCTTGTCCCCCCATGTCCCCCCATGTCCCCATATTCCCATGTCCTTGTGTCCCCATGTCTCTGTGTCCCCATATCCCCATGCCCCCCTGTCCCCATGTGTTTGTATCCCCATGTCCCCCCATGTCCCCTGTCTCCATGTCCCTTTGTCCCCATGTTTTCGTGTCCACCTTGTCCCCAAGCCCCCCTGTCCCCGTGTCCTTGTCCCCCCATGTCCCCCATATCCCCTCTCCCCATGCCCCCCTGTCCCTATGTCCGTGTCGCCATGTCCTTCTGTCCCCATGCCCCCCCATGTCCCCCCATGTCCCCCGTCCCCCTGTCCCTGTGTCCCCATGCCCCCATGTCCCCATATCCCCATGCCCCCCTGTCCCCATGTCCTTGTGTCCCCTTGTCCCTGTGTCCCCGTCCCCATGTGTTTGTGTCCCCATATCCCCATGCCCCCCTGTCCCCATGTCTCTGTGTCCCCATATCCCCACGCCCCCCTGTCCCCATGTCCTTGTATCCCCATGTCCCCCCATGTCCCCTGTCTCCATGCCCCCCTGTCCCTATGTCCGTGTCCCCCCATGTCCCCCCATGTCCCCATATCCCCATGTCCTTGTGTCCCCATGTCTCTGTGTCCCCATATCCCCATGTCTCTGTGTCCCCATATCCCCATGCCCCCCTGTCCCCATGTCCTTGCGTCCCAAGTCCCCCCATGTCCCCTGTCTCCATGTCCCTGTGTCCCCATGTGTTTGTGTCCCCATGTCCCCATGCTCCCTGTCCCCATGTCCTTGTGTCCCCATATCCCCATGCCCCCCTGTCCCCATGTCCTTGTATCCCATGTCCCCCCATATCCCCTGTCCCCATGCCCCCCTGTCCCCATGTCCTTGTTTCCCCATGTCCCCCCAGGTCCCCATATCCCCATGTCCTTGTGTCCCCATATCCCCATGCCCCCCTGTCCCCATGTCCTTGTGTCCCCATGTCCCCCCATGTCCCCATATCCCCATGCCCCTCTGTCCCATGTCCCTGTGTCCCCATATCCCCACCCCCCCCGTCCCCATGTCCTTGTCCCCCCATGTCCCCCCATGTCCCCTGTCTCCATGTCCCTGTCCCCCCATGTCTCTGTGTCCCCATATCCCCATGCCCCCCTGTCCCCATGTCCTTGTATCCCCATGTCCCCCCATGTCCCCTGTCCCCATGCCCCCCTGTCCCCATGTCCTTGTCCCCCCATGTCCCCCCATGTCCCCATATCCCCACGCCCCCCTGTCCCCATGTCCTTGTCCCCCCATGTCCCCCCATGTCCCCATATCCCCACGCCCCCCTGTCCCCATGTCCTTGTCCCCCCATGTCCCCCCATGTCCCCATATCCCCACGCCCCCCTGTCCCCATGTCCTTGTCCCCCCATGTCCCCCCATGTCCCCTGTCTCCATGTCCCTGTGTCTCCATGTCCCTGTGTCCCCCTGTCCCCACGTGTTTGTGTCCCCATATCCCCATGCCCCCCTGTCCCCACGTCCGTGTGTCCCCTTGTCCCCCCTGTCCCCCTGTCCCCACATCCCCACGTCCCCCCGTGTCCCCCCAGGTCCCCACCCCCGCCGTTCCCTCACCGGTGACTGGGAAGGCGTCAGCGGGGCGATGCTGCACCAGTCGTGCGTCGTCCCCGGAGAGCCGGGGGGGGTCGGTGTGGGGCAGCGCTCCCCGTTGGCACCTGGAGACGCAGCACAGCCACCCCCTGCGGACCCCCCCCCCCTCGTCCCGCCCCCATCCCGGACCTCCCGATCTCCCTGCCGTGGGTCGGGGATGCGGCGCTCCCTTCTGGTGGGGTCCCGCGCCCTTCGGGGGTTGGGGGTTGCGGTGCGGCTCCCCGATGCGGCCCCCGACCCCGCACCCCCTCCTGGCACGGAGCTCCGATCAGCGCCGGGCTTCATTCATCACCCGCGCCGAGCGACGGACGGACGGGGGGCCGCGACCCCCCCCCGAATTCCCCCGAGCGCAGCGCTCCGGGCCCCCAAACGCAGTGACCGCGGGATTAGGGGGATTTCTCCGCCCCCCCCCCGCGGCCCTATAAGTGCCTTTCCCTGTATCCGTGCCTGCGGCATGAATATTTGATCCCTGCCAAAAGGGATGGGGAAGGCGGGGGGGGGGGCCGGGGGGCCTCTTTGGGGTGGGCTGCGGGGGGGTCTTCGCAGCGCAGCGCCCCAAAGGCGCCCCGGAGGCGCAGAGCGATGCTCCGAGCTGGGGGGAGGAGATGAGGAGGGGGGCACGGACGCGTTGCGTGGGGCTCGGGGGCCGCGGGGGTTGGGGGGGTTGGGGGCGGCGGGGGGGGGGGGGGGGGCCGAGCGCTGTGGGGCCGCTGGCGGAGCGGCGTCGGGTTTCGCGGCCGCAGCTGGTTCTGGTTATGGGGCGCGGGGGGAGAGCGGCTCATTAGGGGTGCGGGGGGGGATCCGAGCGTCAGCAGCCGACTGGACGGGGAGGAGGGGGGGGTCGGGGAAGGGGGAAGCGGCCCCCCCTGCCCGCGCCGCTGCCTTACCGCCACGGAGGCCCCGCACGTCGGGCTCCAACAGCGTCGCCATCGCCGCCACCTGCGGGATTGGCCGGGCGGGGGGGGGGAAAACACGGCTGTCACCGGGGGGGAGCCGGACTCATCCCTCCCTCCCACCCCCCCCCTCCCCTCAAAAAGCCATTGGGAACCCGCAGGAGCGGCGGTGGGGTGCAATGGGGCGCGGGGTTGGCCGTGACCTCAATGCCATCCCACCAACGTTGTCCCCCTCCGAGGGAGGGAAGCGCGTCTCTTGGGGCCGGGAGTTGTCTGCGCGATCTGCAGCCACGGCTGGGGGGGGTTTGGGGAGGGGTAGGGGGAGCTGGAGACGGGGGGGGTCCCTATGGGGCCATGGAGGGGCTGCCTGTGTGCCCCCCTCCTCTGTCCCCACCGCGGTGTCCCCATAACGCTGCTCGCACCCCATGGGCGCACCGACCCTTCTCCTCACCCCCCCAAGGACGCAGAGTTGAAGCCCCGCATCCCGCACCCCCCCCCGGTGGCCGTGGGACCCCCCAGCTCCCCTCGCCCTGCGGCAGCGGCTTCGCAGCGCCTTCTGCCATTTCCTTTTCTGCAGCAACTCGGGGAAATGGGGAGAGGAAACGCCGTGGGGAAGCAGCGGGGCCGGGGCTGCGCGCACGGTGTGCGGCACGGAGACAGCGGGGCGGTTCGCCGTGGGGTCCCCGCGGGGGTCTTAAGGCCGCTGTGGGGTCGGCAGGGGGGGGGGGGGGGGGGGGGCCTGAATTCCTCGCCGTGGGCTTTGTGGGGTCCCCCGTCCCACTGTCACCGCTGGGACGCCCCTGGCACTCAGCTCTGCGCAGCGCCACCGGGACCCACCTCTGAGCCCCCTCCGTGCCCCCCCCGTCCCCAGTCGGCCCCCTCCGCACCGTCTGTCCCCGCGCCTGGCAGCGCCGTCCCCGCACTGAGGCCAGGGCCGTGGTGGCTGCGGGGCGCGCAGAGCAGCGATCCCCACTCCCACCCGCGTCCCCCCTCCCCAGACCCCCGCGGCTCCGGCTCGGAGACGAACCCACCTTCCTTACGTTCCACCCGCGCCCCCGAGCCGTGACGCCCCCCAACCCCCCCCCCCCCCCCCCCCGAGCCACCCCCCACCCCCGTCCCGTCACCCCCACAGCCCTCACCCACCTCTATGCTGGGGGTCCCCGGGCGCAGCCGCCACTCAGCGCTGCCCTCCTCCTGCAGCCCCACGCCCGCCGCCCCGCTCTGCCTCCCCCCGCGCCCCCTCTCCCTCCCGGCCCCCCCGGCAGCGCTTCAAATTGCAATTCCAGCTGCAGATGTGGGAGCGGAGAGGAGGCAGGGCCGGGCCGGGACGGAAACCTCCGCTCGGCCTCCCCACGCTGGGTGGGAGCGCGGCACGCCGTGCAGCGGGGGCACCCGCAGTCCTCCGCCCTCCCCCCCCCCCCCCCCCCGGCTCTTCTCTGCAGCTTTTCCCCCAGGAAAAAGCCCCTTCTGCGCTCCGACCCCCCGGCCCCACCGGCAGAGCCGAAATGCACCGACACAGCCCCCAAACGGAGACCCCAGCCTGCGCTGGGTGTCGCCGCGCTCTGTGCCGCCCTCGGGCACCGCGTTCTCTCAACTCATTTGGGCACAGTGTGGCTCTGGGGTCCTCGAGGGGCTGCCCAGCGTGTCCCCAAGTGCGACACAGGGCTGCTCACGGGGTGCTCATGGCACACAGTTTGCACTGCTCACAGGGCGCACGTGGCACACGCTTTGTGCTGCACCTTGGGTGCACCTAGCATCCTTCCTGTGCTGCTCATTGGGTGCATGTGGCACAATCCTCGTGCTGCTCACAGGGTGCTCATGGCTCACACTTTGTGTTGCTGGTGGAGCGCACGTGGCTCAGGTCTTGTGCTGACCGTGGGGTGCATGTGGCACACACACTGTGCTGCTCACAGGGCGCACGTGGCACACGCTTCGTGCTGCACCTTGGGTGCACATAGCATAATTCTTGTGCTGCTCACAGGGTGCACGTGGCTCAGGTCTTGTGCTGATCATGGGGTGCATGTGGCATGTGCCTCGTGCTGCTCACAGGGTGCACGTGGCACAGTCCTTGTGCTGCTCATGGGGTGCACGTGGAAGAGGTCTTGTGCTGCTCATGGGGTACACGAGGCACAATCCTCGTGCTGCTCACAGGGTGCTCATGGCACACAGTTTGCACTGCTCACAGGGTGCTCATGGCACACACTTTGTGTTGCTGGTGGAGCGCACATGGCTCAGGTCTTGTGCTGATAGTGGGGTGCATGTGGCACACACACTGTGCTGCTCACAGGGCGCACGTGGCACACACTTTGTGCTGCACCTTGGGTGCACATAGCATCCTTCTTGTGCTGCTCACAGGGTGCATGTGGCACGTTCCTCGAGCTGCTCACAGGGTGCTCATGGCACGCACTTTGCTCTGCTCACAGGGTGCTCATGGCACACAGTTTGCACTGCTCACAGGGTGCTCATGGCACACAGTTTGTGCTGCTCACAGGGTGCACGTGGCTCAGGTCTTGTGCTGATAGAGGGGTGCATGTGGCACACACACTGTGCTGCTCACAGGGCGCACGTGGCACACGCTTTGTGCTGCACCTTGGGTGCACATAGCATCCTTCTTGTGCTGCTCACAGGGTGCACGTGGCACAATCCTCGTGCTGCTCATGGGATGCACGTGGAAGAGGTCTTGTGCTGCTCATGGGGTACACGAGGCACATTCCTCGTGCTGCTCACAGGGTGCTCATGGCACACAGTTTGCACTGCTCACGGGGTGCTCATGGCACACACTTTGTGTTGCTCACAGGGTGCACGTGGCTCAGGTCTTGTGCTGATAGAGGGGTGCATGTGGCACACACACTGTGCTGCTCACAGGGCGCACGTGGCACATGCTTTGTGCTGCACCTTGGGTGCACATAGCATCCTTCCTCTGCTGCTCACAGGGTGCATGTGGCACAGTCCTTGTGCTGCTCATGGGGTGCACGTGGAAGAGGTCTTGTGCTGCTCATTGGGTGCACGTGGCACAATCCTCGTGTTGCTCACAGGGTGCATGTGCCTCAGGTCTTGTGCTGATCGTGGGGTGCATGTGGTGCGTGCACTGTGCTGCTCACACTGTGCTCGTGGCACGGCCCTGCTGCTGCTCATTGAGTGCATGTGGCACAGCTCTCGTGTTGCTCACAGGGTGCACGTGGCTCAGGTCTTGTGCTGATAGAGGGGTGCATGTGGCACACACACTGTGCTGCTCACAGGGTGCACGTGGCACACGCTTTGTGCTGCACCTTGGGTGCACATAGCATCCTTCTTGTGCTGCTCACAGGGTGCACATGGCTCAGGTCTTGTGCTGATAGAGGGGTGCATGTGGCATGTGCCTCGAGCTGCTCACAGGGTGCTCATGGCACACAATTTGCACTGCTCACAGGGTGCTCATGGCACACAGTTTGTGCTGCTCACAGGGTGCTCATGGCACACACTTTGTGTTGCTGGTGGAGCGCACGTGGCTCAGGGCTTGTGCTGCTCATTGGGTGCACCTGGAAGAGGTCTTGTGCTGCTCATGGGGTACACGAGGCACATTCCTCGAGCTGCTCACAGGGCGCACATGGCACACACTTTGTGTTGCTCATTGGGTGCAAGTGGCTCAGGTCTTGTGCTGACCGTGGGGTGCATGTGGCACACACACTGTGCTGCTCACAGGGCGCACGTGGCACACGCTTCGTGCTGCACCTTGGGTGCACATAGCATAATTCTTGTGCTGCTCACAGGGTGCACGTGGCTCAGGTCTTGTGCTGATCATGGGGTGCATGTGGCATGTGCCTCGTGCTGCTCACAGGGTGCACGTGGCACAGTCCTTGTGCTGCTCATGGGGTGCACGTGGAAGAGGTCTTGTGCTGCTCATGGGGTACACGAGGCACAATCCTCGTGCTGCTCACGGGGTGCTCATGGCACACAGTTTGCTCTGCTCACAGGGTGCTCATAGCACACACTTTGTGTTGCTCATTGGGTGCACGTGGCTCAGGTCTTGTGCTGACCGTGGGGTGCATGTGGCACACACACTGTGCTGCTCACAGGGTGCATATGGCTCAGGTCTCGTGCTGATCATGAGGTGCACAAGGCACGCACCTTGCGATGCTCACAGAGCTCATGGCACGCTCCTGCTGCTGCTCCCATGGCACAATCCTCGTGCTGCCCACGGGGTGCACGTGGCACACACACTGTGCTGCTCACACAGTGCTCATGGCACGGCCCTGCTGCTGCTCATTGAGTGCATGTGGCACAGCTCTCGTGTTGCTCACAGGGTGCACGTGGCTCAGGTCTTGTGCTGATAGAGGGGTGCATGTGGCACACACACTGTGCTGCTCACAGGGCGCACATGGCACACGCTTTGTGCTGCACCTTGGGTGCACACAGCATCCTTCTTGTGCTGCTCACAGGGTGCACATGGCTCAGGTCTTGTGCTGATAGAGGGGTGCATGTGGCATGTGCCTCGAGCTGCTCACAGGGTGCTCATGGCACACAATTTGCACTGCTCACAGGGTGCTCATGGCACACAGTTTGTGCTGCTCACAGGGTGCTCATGGCACACACTTTGTGTTGCTGGTGGAGCGCACGTGGCTCAGGGCTTGTGCTGCTCATTGGGTGCACCTGGAAGAGGTCTTGTGCTGCTCATGGGGTACATGAGGCACATTCCTCGAGCTGCTCACAGGGCGCACATGGCACACACTTTGTGTTGCTCATTGGGTGCAAGTGGCTCAGGTCTTGTGCTGACCGTGGGGTGCATGTGGCACACACACTGTGCTGCTCACAGGGCGCACATGGCACACGCTTCGTGCTGCACCTTGGGTGCACATAGCATAATTCTTGTGCTGCTCACAGGGTGCACGTGGCTCAGGTCTTGTGCTGATAGCGGGGTGCATGTGGCATGTGCCTCGTGCTGCTCACAGGGTGCACGTGGCACAGTCCTTGTGCTGCTCATGGGGTGCACGTGGAAGAGGTCTTGTGCTGCTCATGGGGTACACGAGGCACAATCCTCGTGCTGCTCACAGGGTGCTCATGGCACACAGTTTGCACTGCTCACAGGGTGCTCATGGCACACACTTTGTGTTGCTGGTGGAGCGCACGTGGCTCAGGTCTTGTGCTGATAGTGGGGTGCATGTGGCACACACACTGTGCTGCTCACAGGGCGCACGTGGCACACACTTTGTGCTGCACCTTGGGTGTACCTAGCATCCTTCTTGTGCAGCTCACAAGGTGCACGTGGCACAGCCCTCGAGCTGCTCACAGGGCGCACATGGCACACACTTTGTGTTGCTCATTGGGTGCACGTGGCTCAGGTCTTGTGCTGACCGTGGGGTGCATGTGGCATGTGCCTCGTGCTGCTCACACAGTGCTCGTGGCACGGCCCTGCTGCTGCTTGTTGGGTGCACGTGGCACAGCTCTCGTGTTGCTCGTGGAGCGCACGTGGCTCAGGTCTTGTGCTGATAGAGGGGTGCATGTGGCACACACACTGTGCTGCTCACAGGGCGCACATGGCACACGCTTTGTGCTGCACCTTGGGTGCACATAGCATCCTTCTTGTGCTGCTCGCAGGGCGCACGTTGCACGCACCCCCCCTGTGCCGCACGGCGCGCACGTTGCCCCCCATTTCTTGCACCCAAAGCAGCGCCCTGCTGCTGGTGCGCGGCCGTGCCCCGTAGCATCGCGCTTTCGGCTCCCCACAGCCATCGGGAGGGGAAGAGGAGGGGAAGAGAAGGGCGGAGGGTGACGCCCGTGTTCGCTTCCCCGGCGCTGTGGCGGCGCTTTCCGGCCATTGAGGCGGGCGCAGGAAGCGCAGGAGAGGCGCGGCGCGGCGCGGTCCCCACTCGGGGCCGGGGGGGGGGGGGGGGGGACCTCAAATGGGGCGCTGCCCTCCAAACCCGGACGGACGGCGCCTCTCCTTTCCCAGCCCCATGACAGCTTCCCACGGCAACGGCGGGGCGATGGAAAGCAGCGGAACGGAGGGCGCCATCCGCGGTCACGGCGCACGTGGTGGGGACGGGCGGGCGGCCAGAGCCGCGCCTCGTCGTGCCCGTCGGTGGGGAACGGGGACGGGGCCCCACAGCCGTGGGATCGCCGTGCCGCGCCGCTGGGACGCTGCGGGGCAGCCCGGAGCCGTGCGGCTTCGCCATGGGCGGCCCTGCGGCTTCGCGGCCCTGTGAGTGCAGAGCTGAGGTGCAGCTGCATGCAGCACCGAGCTGCATGCCCTTCTCCTGCAGCACGCACTCGCACCCGTGCACACACGTGCAGCGCCTGCCAGAGGACAGATGCGTGTGTGGTTGCAGCCATGCTGATGTACAGACACGTGTGCACAGCCGTGCATGCACGCACAGCCGTGCAGAGCCGTGCAGAGCCATGCACACACGCAGCCGTGCAGAGCCGTGCAGAGCCATGCACACACACAGCCGTGCAGAGCCGTGCAGAGCCATGCACACACGCAGCCGTGCAGAGCCGTGCAGAGCCATGCACACGCACAGCCGTGCAGAGCCGTGCAGAGCCATGCACACACGCAGCCGTGCAGAGCCGTGCAGAGCCATGCACACACGCAGCCGTGCAGAGCCGTGCAGAGCCATGCACACACACAGCCGTGCAGAGCCGTGCAGAGCCATGCACACACGCAGCCGTGCAGAGCCGTGCAGAGCCATGCACACACGCAGCCGTGCAGAGCCGTGCAGAGCCATGCACACACGCAGCCGTGCAGAGCCGTGCAGAGCCATGCACACGCACAGCCGTGCAGAGCCCTGCAGAGCCATGCACACAGCCCTGCACACAGCCCCACACTCCCACCCATGCACACACAGCCCTGCAGAGCCATGCACACAGCCATGCACTCCCAGCCATGCACCCAGCCCTGCACAGCCCTGCACAGCCCTGCACTTGCAGCCATGCACACACAGCCCTGCAGAGCCATGCACACAGCCATGCACACAGCCCTGCACACAACCCTGCACAGCCCTGCACACAGCCCTGCATTCCCAGCCCTGCACACAGCCCTGCACACAGCCCTGCACAGCCCTGCACACAGCCCTGCATTCCCAGCCCTGCACACAGCCCTGCACACAGCCCTGCATTCCCAGCCCTGCACACAGCCCTGCACACAGCCCTGCATTCCCAGCCATGCACACAGCCCTGCACAGCCCTGCACAGCCCTGCACACAGCCATGCACAGCCCTTCACTCAGCCCTGCACAGCCCTGCACAGCCCTGCACACAGCCATGCACACAGCCATGCACACAGCCCTGCACAGCCCTGCACAGCCCTGCACTCCCAGCCATGCACAGCCCTGCACAGCCCTGCACACAGCCATGCACACAGCCCTGCACAGCCCTGCACACAGCCCTGCACACAACCATGCACACAACCCTGCAGAGCCATGCACACAGCCATGCACACAACCCTGCACAGTCCTGCACACAGCCCTGCACACAGCCATGCACACACAGCCATGCAGAGCCATGCACACAGCCCTGCACACAGCCCTGCACACAGCCCTGCACAGCCCTGCACACAGCCCTGCACTCCCAGCCCTGCACACAGCCCTGCACACAACCCTGCACAGCCCTGCAGAGCCCTGCACAGCCCTGCACACAGCCCTGCACTCCCAGCCCTGCACACAGCCATGCAGAGCCACACACACAGCCCTGCACTCCCAGCCCTGCACAGCCCTGCACAGCACTGCACACAGTCCTGCAGAGCCCTGCAGAGCCCTGCACAGCCCTGCACACAGCCCTGCACACAGCCCTGCACAGCCCTGCACACAGCCATGCAGAGCCACACACACAGCCCTGCACTCCCAGCCATGCACACAGCCCTGCACAGCCCTGCACCCAGCCCTGCACTCCCAGCCCTGCACAGCCCTGCACAGCCCTGCACAGCCCTGCACAGCCCTGCACTCCCAGCCATGCAGAGCCCTGCACACAGCCCTGCACACAGCCCTGCACTCCCAGCCCTGCACAGCCCTGCACTCCCAGCCCTGCACACAGCCATGCACACAACCCTGCACTCCCAGCCCTGCACAGCCCTGCACAGCCCTGCACACAGCCCTGCACCCAGCCCTGCACAGCCCTGCACAGCCCTGCACTCCCAGCCATGCACAGCCATGCACAGCCCTGCACAGCCCTGCACAGCCATGCACACAGCCCTGCACCCAGCCCTGCACAGCCCTGCACAGCCCTGCACTCCGAGCCATGCACACACAGCCCTGCACAGCCCTGCACAGCCCTGCACTCCCAGCCCTGCACAGCCCTGCACAGCCCTGCACTCCCAGCCCTGCACACAGCCCTGCACAGCCCTGCACACAGCCATGCACACAGCCCTGCACACAGCCATGCACACAGCCCTGCACAGCCCTGCACAGCCCTGCACTCCCAGCCCTGCACTCCCAGCCCTGCACACAGCCCTGCACCCAGCCCTGCACAGCCCTGCACAGCCCTGCACTCCCAGCCATGCACAGCCCTGCACAGCCCTGCACAGCCCTGCACACAGCCCTGCACACAGCCATGCACACAGCCCTGCACACAGCCCTGCACACAGCCATGCACACAGCCCTGCACAGCCCTGCACACAGCCCTGCACAGCCCTGCACTCCCAGCCATGCACAGCCCTGCACAGCCCTGCACAGCCCTGCACACAGCCATGCACAGCCCTGCACACAGCCATGCACACAGCCATGCACACAGCCCTGCACACAGCCCTGCACACAGCCATGCACACAGCCCTGCACACAGCCCTGCACACAGCCCTGCACACAGCCATGCACAGCCATGCACACAGCCATGCACACAACCCTGCACACAGCCATGCACACAACCCTGCACAGTCCTGCACACAGTCCTGCACACAGTCCTGCACACAGCCATGCACACAGCCATGCACACAGCCATGCACACAGCCATGCACACAACCCTGCACAGAGCCCTGCACACAGCCCTGCACACAGCCATGCACACAGCCATGCACACAGCCATGCACACAGCCCTGCACACAGCCATGCACACAACCCTGCACAGTCCTGCACACAGTCCTGCACACAGCCCTGCACACAGCCATGCACACAACCCTGCACAGTCCTGCACACAGCCCTGCACACAGCCATGCACACAGCCATGCACACAGCCCTGCACAGCCCTGCACACAGCCATGCACACAGCCATGCACACAGCCATGCACACAGCCCTGCACACAGCCATGCACACAACCCTGCAGAGCCATGCACACAGCCATGCACACAGCCATGCACACAGCCCTGCACAGCCCTGCACACAGCCATGCACACAGCCATGCACACAGCCCTGCACACAGCCCTGCACACAGCCATGCACAGCCATGCACACAGCCATGCACACAACCCTGCACACAGCCATGCACACAACCCTGCACAGTCCTGCACACAGTCCTGCACACAGTCCTGCACACAGCCATGCACACAGCCATGCACACAGCCATGCACACAGCCATGCACACAACCCTGCACAGTCCTGCACACAGTCCTGCACACAGCCATGCACACAGCCCTGCACACAGCCATGCACACAGCCATGCACACAGCCATGCACACAACCCTGCACACAGCCCTGCACACAGCCATGCACACAGCCATGCACACAGCCATGCACACAGCCCTGCACACAGCCATGCACACAACCCTGCACAGTCCTGCACACAGTCCTGCACACAGCCATGCACACAGCCATGCACACAGCCATGCACACAACCCTGCACAGTCCTGCACACAGCCCTGCACACAGTCCTGCACACAGCCATGCACACAGCCCTGCACACAGCCCTGCACACAGCCATGCACACAGCCATGCACACAACCCTGCAGAGCCATGCACACAGCCCTGCACACAGCCATGCACACAACCCTGCACACAGCCATGCACACAGCCATGCACACAACCCTGCACACAGCCATGCACACAGCCCTGCACAGCCCTGCACAGCCCTGCACACAGCCATGCAGAGCCATGCACACAACCCTGCACTCCCAGCCCTGCACAGCCCTGCACACAGCCCTGCACTCCCAGCCCTGCACACAGCCATGCAGAGCCACACACACAGCCCTGCACTCCCAGCCATGCACAGCCCTGCACAGCCCTGCACACAGCCCTGCACAGCCCTGCACTCCCAGCCCTGCACAGCCCTGCACAGCCCTGCACACAGCCATGCACACAACCCTGCACAGTCCTGCACACAGCCCTGCACACAGCCCTGCACACAGCCATGCACACACAGCCATGCAGAGCCATGCACACAGCCCTGCACACAGCCCTGCACTCCCAGCCATGCAGAGCCCTGCACACAGCCCTGCACACAGCCCTGCACTCCCAGCCCTGCACAGCCCTGCACTCCCAGCCCTGCACACAGCCATGCACACAACCCTGCACTCCCAGCCCTGCACAGCCCTGCACAGCCCTGCACTCCCAGCCATGCACAGCCCTGCACAGCCCTGCACAGCCCTGCACACAGCCCTGCACACAGCCATGCACACAGCCCTGCACACAGCCCTGCACACAGCCATGCACACAGCCCTGCACAGCCCTGCACTCCCAGCCCTGCACACAGCCATGCACACAACCCTGCAGAGCCATGCACACAACCCTGCACACAGCCATGCACACAGCCCTGCACAGCCCTGCACAGCCCTGCACACAGCCATGCAGAGCCATGCACACAACCATGCACACAGCCCTGCACAGCCCTGCACACAGCCCTGCACTCCCAGCCCTGCACACAGCCATGCAGAGCCACACACACAGCCCTGCACTCCCAGCCATGCACAGCCCTGCACAGCCCTGCACACAGCCCTGCACAGCCCTGCACTCCCAGCCCTGCACAGCCCTGCACAGCCCTGCACACAGCCATGCACACAACCCTGCACAGTCCTGCACACAGCCCTGCACACAGCCCTGCACACAGCCATGCACACACAGCCATGCAGAGCCATGCACACAGCCCTGCACACAGCCCTGCACAGCCATGCACACAGCCATGCACACAACCCTGCACAGCCCTGCTCTCCCAGCCCTGCACAGCCCTGCACACAGCCCTGCACTCCCAGCCCTGCACACAGCCATGCAGAGCCACACACACAGCCCTGCACTCCCAGCCATGCACACAGCCCTGCACAGCCCTGCACAGCCCTGCACTCCCAGCCATGCAGAGCCCTGCACACAGCCCTGCACACAGCCCTGCACTCCCAGCCCTGCACTCCCAGCCCTGCACAGCCCTGCACAGCCCTGCACTCACAGCCATGCAGAGCCCTGCACACAGCCCTGCACACAGCCCTGCACTCCCAGCCCTGCACACAGCCATGCACACAACCCTGCAGAGCCATGCACACAGCCATGCACACAGCCCTGCACTCCCAGCCCTGCACAGCCCTGCACAGCCCTGCACACAGCCCTGCACACAGCCATGCACACAGCCATGCACACAACCCTGCAGAGCCATGCACACAGCCCTGCACACAGCCCTGCACACAGCCATGCACACAACCCTGCAGAGCCATGCACACAGCCCTGCACACAGCCCTGCACACAGCCATGCACACAGCCATGCACACAGCCCTGCACAGCCCTGCACTCCCAGCCCTGCACACAGCCATGCACACACAGCCATGCACACAGCCATGCACACAGCCATGCACACAGCCATGCACACAGCCATGCACACAGCCATGCACACAGCCCTGCACTCCCAGCCCTGCACAGCCCTGCACAGCCCTGCACACAGCCCTGCACACAGCCATGCAGAGCCATGCACACAACCATGCACACAACCCTGCACTCCCAGCCCTGCACACAGCCATGCACACAACCCTGCAGAGCCATGCACACAGCCATGCACACAACCCTGCACTCCCAGCCCTGCACAGCCCTGCTTTCCCAGCCCTGCACAGCCCTGCACACAGCCCTGCTTTCCCAGCCCTGCACAGCCCTGCAGAGCGGTGCAGCAGCTCTCCCCACTTCCCCAGGAAGCCTCCGGCAGCTCGCAGCCCTTTCATCCCCCCGGCCCTCATTGTCCTACGGCTGATGCCAGCTTCCTTCCCGGCCTCTCCTCTTCCCCTCCCTGCTGGCTGTTTCCCTTGTCCCCACGCCGGGTCACCGCTCGGCCCTCAGCCCTTTGCAGCCCTTCTGCTTTCGCGTTCGCGCCGTTTCTGCATCAAACAGGCAGGGATCCCAGCGCTGCTCCCCGCTTCTCCCCTTCTTCACCCACCTGGGTGTCCTGGTGGACGACAGGTCGGCCATGAGCCAGCAGTGTGCCCTTGTAGCCAAAAAGGCCAACGGCAACCTGGGCTGCATTGCACAGAGCGTGGCCAGCAGGTCGAGGGAGGCGATCCTCCCCCTCTGCTCTGCCCTGCTGAGGCCTCATCTGCAGCCCTGCGTCCAGTTCTGGGCTGCCCAGTACAAAACAGACAGGGAGCTCTTGGGAAGAGTGCAGCGGAGGCCAAAAGATGGGGAAGGGCCTGGAGCATCTCTGCTATGGGGAAAGGCTGAGTGAGCTGGGTCTGTTCAGCATGGAGGAAAGAAGGCTGAGAGGGGAGCTGAGCCAGGTCTGTGAATATCTGAGGTGTGGGGGGCAGCATGGCGAGGCCGGACTGTTTTCAGTGGGGAGTGGAGACAGGACGAGGGGAAACGGCCGGAAACTGCAGCATAGGAAGTTGTGCACCAATGTGCGAAGGAATGGCTGTGCAGTGAGGGGAGGAGCAATGGAACAGGCTGCAGGGAGGTGGGGGAGTCTATGGGTCCCAACGTGTCTCTATGGGTCCCAACATGTCTCTATGGGTCCCAATGTGTCTCTATGGGATCTGACCCCCATCTTTGACTCCCATCCCTGACTCCCATCTCTGACCCCTGTCCATGATCCCCCCCTCTGACCCCCATCCAAGATCACCATCTCTGAGCCCCCTTTATGACCCCCATCTCTGATTCCCACCTCTGACCCCCATCTTTGATCTCCATCCCTGACCCCCATCTCTGACCCCTATCCATGACCCCCACCTCTGATCCCCATCCAAGATCACCATCTCTTACCCCATTTCTGACCCCCATCTCTGATCCCCATCTTTGATCCCCATCCCTGATCCCCACCTCTGACCCCCATCCACAATCCCCATCTTTGATCTCCACCTCTGACCCCCATCTCTGACCCCCATCCATGATCCCCACCTCTGATCCCCATCCACGATCCCCACCTCTGAGCCCCCTTTATGACCCCCATCTCTGATCCCCATCTCTGAGCCCCATCTCTGACCCCTGTCCATGATCCCCATCTCTGATCCCCATCCAAGATCCCCATCTCTGAGCCCCCTTTATGACCCCCACCTCTGATCCCCATCCAAGATCACCATCTCTTACCCCATTTCTGACCCCCATCTCTGATCCCCACCTCTGACCCCCATCTCTGACCCCCATCTCTGATCCCCATCTTTGACCCCCATCCCTGACCCCCATCTCTGACCCCTCTCCATGATCCCCACCTCTGATCCCCATCCAAGATCGCCATCTCTGAGCCCCCTTTATGACCCCCATCTCTGACCCCCATCTCTGACCCCCTCTTTGATCTCCATCCCTGACCCCTATCTCTGATCCCCGTCCAAGATCACCATCTCTGACCCCATTTCTGACCCCCATCTCTGACCCCCATCTTTGATCTCCATCCCTGACCCCCACCTCTGACCCCTCTCCATGATCCCCATCTCTGATCCCCATCCACGATCCCCACCTCTGAGCCCCCTTTATGACCCCCATCTCTGACCCCCATCTTTGATCCCCATCCCTGACCCCCATCCCTGACCCCCATCTCTGACCCCTATCCCCGATCCCCACCTCTGATCCCCATCCATGATCGCCATCTCTGAGCCCCCTTTATGACCCCCACCTCTGACCCCCTCCTCTGACTCCATTTCTGACCCCCATTTCTGACCCCCATCCCTGATCTCCATCCCTGACCCCCATCTCTGACCCCTATCCATGATCCCCCCCTCTGATCCCCATCCACAATCCCCACCTCTGAGCCCCCTTTACGACCCCCACCCCTGCCCCCCATCCCGGTCCCCCACCCTCAATCCCCATCTCTGATCTCCATCTTTGACCCCCATCCCTGACCCCCGTCTCTGACCCCTATCCCCGATCCCCACCTCTGATCCCCATCCATGATCGCCATCTCTGAGCCTCCTTTATGACCCCCATCTCTGATCCCCATCTCTGATTCCCATCTTTGACCCCCACCTCTGATCCCCATCCACGATCCCCATCTCTGAGCCCCCTTTATGACCCCCACCTCTGACCCCCTCCTCTGACTCCATTTCTGACCCCCATCTTTGATCTCCATCCCTGGCCCCCATCTCTGACCCCTCTCCATGATCCCCCCCTCTGATCCCCATCCATGATTCCCATATTTGACCCCCATCTCTGACCCACATCTTTGATCTCCATCCCTGGCCCCCATCTCTGACCCCTATCCATGATCCCCATCTCTGACCCCATTTCTGACCCCCATCCCTGACCCCCATCTCTGATCCCCATCTTTGATCTCCATCCCTGACCCCCACCTCTGATCCCCATCCATGATCCCCTCCTCTGAGCCCCCTTTATGACCTCCATCTCTGACCCCATTTCTGATCCCCACCTGTGATCCCTGCCTCTGACCCCCATCTCTGATCCCCGTCTTTGATCTGCATCCCTGACCCCCATCTCTGACCCCCATCCATGATCCCCACCTCTGATCCCCATCCAAGATCCCCATCTCTGAGCCCCCTTTATGACCCCCATCTCTGATCCCCACCTCTGATCCCCATCTCTGAGCCCCATCTCTGACCCCATTTCTGACCCCCATTTCGGACCCCCATCTCTGAGCCCCATCTTTGATCTCCATCCCTGACCCCCATCTCTGACCCCTATCCATGATCCCCCCCTCTGATCCCCATCCACGATCCCCACCTCTGAGCCCCCTTTATGACCCCCATCTCTGACCCCCTGTTTGATCTCCATCCCTGACCCCTATCTCTGATCCCCGTCCAAGATCACCATCTCTGACCCCATTTCTGATCCCCACCTCTGACCCCCATCCCTAAGCCCATCTCTGACCCCCATCTTTGATCTCCATCCCTGACCCCCATCTCTGACCCCTATCCATGATCCCCATCCCTGATCCCCATCCATGATCACCATCTCTGACCCCATTTCTGATTCCCACCTCTGACCCCCATCTCTGACCCCCATCTCTGATCCCCATCTTTGATCTCCATCCCTGACCCCCACCTCTGACCCCCACCTCTGACCCCCACCTCTGATCCCCATCCACGATCCCCATCTCTGAGCCCCCTTTATGACCCCCACCTCTGACCCCCTCCTCTGACTCCATTTCTGACCCCCATCTTTGATCTCCATCCCTGACCCCCATCTCTGACCCCTCTCCATGATCCCCATCTCTGATCCCCATCCACGATCCCCACCTCTGAGCCCCCTTTACGACCCCCATCCCTGCCCCCCATCCCCGATTCCACCCCTGCCCCCCACCCTCAATCCCCACCTCTGACCCCCACCCCTGCCCCTCACCCCTGACCTGACCCCAAATGCGATCCCTCCCCCCCCCATCCCCCGCTCTGCCCACCCCCACACCACAGCATCACTCCGTTCCCCCCCCCCAAGCAGCCTTGACGTTTCAGGTGCTGATAACCGTGAGCGCGGAACGGCGAGGAGCAAAACGCAAAACGCTGTCGCCTGGGCACAGGGGAACCGCGAGGCGTGCGCGTATCCGCAGCCTCGGCCCGGCGTCCCGTGGTGAGGTGCGGATGAGAGCCGTGTCGGGGACATCGAGCTGACAGCGGCCGGCCCAGCGCGGCTCCCAACGGCCGGGCAGCGCGGAGCTGATGGGGGCAACGCTGCGCTCCGCCTGCAGCTCACGGCAGCACTCGGGTCCCCCATCTCTGACCCCCATCCCTGATCGCCATCTCTGAGCCCCCTTTATGACCCCCATCCCTGACCCCCACCTCTGACCCCCATCTCTGAGCCCCCTTTATGATCTCCATCCCTGACCCCCATCTCTGACCCCTCTCCATGATCCCCACCTCTGATCCCCATCCAAGATCACCATCTCTTACCCCATTTCTGACCCCCATCTCTGATCCCCATCTTTGATCCCCATCCACGATCCACATCTCTGAGCCCCCTTTATGACCCCCACCTCTGAGCCCCATCTCTGACCCCATTTCTGATCCCCACCTCTGACCCCCACCTCTGACCCCCATCTCTGATCCCCATCTTTGATCCCCATCCCTGATCCCCATCCAAGATCCCCATCTCTGACTCCATCCATGATCCCCACCTCTGACCCCATTTCTGATCCCCATCTCTGACCCCCACCTCTGACCCCCATCTTTGATCTCCATCCCTGACCCCCATCTCTGACCCCTATCCCTGATCCCCACCTCTGATCCCCATCCACGATCCCCACCTCTGAGCCCCCTTTACGACCCCCACCCCTGGCCCCCATCCCCGGTTCCATCCCTGCCCCCCATCCATGACCCCTATCCCAAAAACCCATCCAGGAGCCCCACCTCTGACCCCCACCTCTGACCCCCATCTCTGACCCCCTCTTTGATCTCCATCCCTGACCCCTATCTCTGATCCCCGTCCAAGATCACCATCTCTGACCCCATTTCTGATCCCCACCTCTGACCCCCATCCCTAAGCCCATCTCTGACCCCCATCTTTGATCTCCATCCCTGACCCCCATCTCTGACCCCTATCCATGATCCCCATCCCTGATCCCCATCCATGATCACCATCTCTGACCCCATTTCTGATTCCCACCTCTGACCCCCATCTCTGACCCCTATCCATGATCCCCACCTCTGATCCCCATCCACGATCCCCATCTCTGAGCCCCCTTTATGACCCCCACCTCTGACCCCCTCCTCTGACTCCATTTCTGACCCCCATCTTTGATCTCCATCCCTGGCCCCCATCTCTGACCCCTCTCCATGATCCCCCCCTCTGATCCCCATCCATGATTCCCATATTTGACCCCCATCTCTGACCCACATCTTTGATCTCCATCCCTGGCCCCCATCTCTGACCCCTATCCATGATCCCCATCTCTGACCCCATTTCTGACCCCCATCCCTGACCCCCATCTCTGATCCCCATCTTTGATCTCCATCCCTGACCCCCACCTCTGATCCCCATCCATGATCCCCTCCTCTGAGCCCCCTTTATGACCTCCATCTCTGACCCCATTTCTGATCCCCACCTGTGATCCCTGCCTCTGACCCCCATCTCTGATCCCCGTCTTTGATCTGCATCCCTGACCCCCATCTCTGACCCCCATCCATGATCCCCACCTCTGATCCCCATCCAAGATCCCCATCTCTGAGCCCCCTTTATGACCCCCATCTCTGATCCCCACCTCTGATCCCCATCTCTGAGCCCCATCTCTGACCCCATTTCTGACCCCCATTTCGGACCCCCATCTCTGAGCCCCATCTTTGATCTCCATCCCTGACCCCCATCTCTGACCCCTATCCATGATCCCCCCCTCTGATCCCCATCCACGATCCCCACCTCTGAGCCCCCTTTATGACCCCCATCTCTGACCCCCTGTTTGATCTCCATCCCTGACCCCTATCTCTGATCCCCGTCCAAGATCACCATCTCTGACCCCATTTCTGATCCCCACCTCTGACCCCCATCCCTAAGCCCATCTCTGACCCCCATCTTTGATCTCCATCCCTGACCCCCATCTCTGACCCCTATCCATGATCCCCATCCCTGATCCCCATCCATGATCACCATCTCTGACCCCATTTCTGATTCCCACCTCTGACCCCCATCTCTGACCCCCATCTCTGATCCCCATCTTTGATCTCCATCCCTGACCCCCACCTCTGACCCCCACCTCTGACCCCCACCTCTGATCCCCATCCACGATCCCCATCTCTGAGCCCCCTTTATGACCCCCACCTCTGACCCCCTCCTCTGACTCCATTTCTGACCCCCATCTTTGATCTCCATCCCTGACCCCCATCTCTGACCCCTCTCCATGATCCCCATCTCTGATCCCCATCCACGATCCCCACCTCTGAGCCCCCTTTACGACCCCCATCCCTGCCCCCCATCCCCGATTCCACCCCTGCCCCCCACCCTCAATCCCCACCTCTGACCCCCACCCCTGCCCCTCACCCCTGACCTGACCCCAAATGCGATCCCTCCCCCCCCCATCCCCCGCTCTGCCCACCCCCACACCACAGCATCACTCCGTTCCCCCCCCCCAAGCAGCCTTGACGTTTCAGGTGCTGATAACCGTGAGCGCGGAACGGCGAGGAGCAAAACGCAAAACGCTGTCGCCTGGGCACAGGGGAACCGCGAGGCGTGCGCGTATCCGCAGCCTCGGCCCGGCGTCCCGTGGTGAGGTGCGGATGAGAGCCGTGTCGGGGACATCGAGCTGACAGCGGCCGGCCCAGCGCGGCTCCCAACGGCCGGGCAGCGCGGAGCTGATGGGGGCAACGCTGCGCTCCGCCTGCAGCTCACGGCAGCACTCGGGTCCCCCATCTCTGACCCCCATCCCTGATCGCCATCTCTGAGCCCCCTTTATGACCCCCATCCCTGACCCCCACCTCTGACCCCCATCTCTGAGCCCCCTTTATGATCTCCATCCCTGACCCCCATCTCTGACCCCTCTCCATGATCCCCACCTCTGATCCCCATCCAAGATCACCATCTCTTACCCCATTTCTGACCCCCATCTCTGATCCCCATCTTTGATCCCCATCCACGATCCACATCTCTGAGCCCCCTTTATGACCCCCACCTCTGAGCCCCATCTCTGACCCCATTTCTGATCCCCACCTCTGACCCCCACCTCTGACCCCCATCTCTGATCCCCATCTTTGATCCCCATCCCTGATCCCCATCCAAGATCCCCATCTCTGACTCCATCCATGATCCCCACCTCTGACCCCATTTCTGATCCCCATCTCTGACCCCCACCTCTGACCCCCATCTTTGATCTCCATCCCTGACCCCCATCTCTGACCCCTATCCCTGATCCCCACCTCTGATCCCCATCCACGATCCCCACCTCTGAGCCCCCTTTACGACCCCCACCCCTGGCCCCCATCCCCGGTTCCATCCCTGCCCCCCATCCATGACCCCTATCCCAAAAACCCATCCAGGAGCCCCACCTCTGACCCCCACCTCTGACCCCCATCTCTGACCCCCTCTTTGATCTCCATCCCTGACCCCTATCTCTGATCCCCGTCCAAGATCACCATCTCTGACCCCATTTCTGATCCCCACCTCTGACCCCCATCCCTAAGCCCATCTCTGACCCCCATCTTTGATCTCCATCCTGACCCCCATCTCTGACCCCTATCCATGATCCCCATCCCTGATCCCCATCCATGATCACCATCTCTGACCCCATTTCTGATTCCCACCTCTGACCCCCATCTCTGACCCCTATCCATGATCCCCACCTCTGATCCCCATCCACGATCCCCATCTCTGAGCCCCCTTTATGACCCCCACCTCTGACCCCCTCCTCTGACTCCATTTCTGACCCCCATCTTTGATCTCCATCCCTGGCCCCCATCTCTGACCCCTCTCCATGATCCCCCCCTCTGATCCCCATCCATGATTCCCATATTTGACCCCCATCTCTGACCCACATCTTTGATCTCCATCCCTGGCCCCCATCTCTGACCCCTATCCATGATCCCCATCTCTGACCCCATTTCTGACCCCCATCCCTGACCCCCATCTCTGATCCCCATCTTTGATCTCCATCCCTGACCCCCACCTCTGATCCCCATCCATGATCCCCTCCTCTGAGCCCCCTTTATGACCTCCATCTCTGACCCCATTTCTGATCCCCACCTGTGATCCCTGCCTCTGACCCCCATCTCTGATCCCCGTCTTTGATCTGCATCCCTGACCCCCATCTCTGACCCCCATCCATGATCCCCACCTCTGATCCCCATCCAAGATCCCCATCTCTGAGCCCC
>NW_027638829.1:0-20171 GCF_951394365.1 Tetrao urogallus | reverse complement strand
CCCCCCCCACAAATCCACCCCATAACCCCCCCACCCCATAGACCCCCCCCAACCTATAGATCCCCCACCCCACAGATCCAACCCCTAACCCCCCCCATAGATCCACCCCATAGATCCCCCCACCCCATAGATCCCCCCACCCCATAACCCCCCCACCCCACAGATCCGCCCCACAGCCCCCACCCCATAACCCCCCCCACCCCATAGATCCGCCCTATAAACCCCCTCACCCCACAGATGCCCCCACCCCATAGGCCCCCCCATAACCCCATACATCCCCCCACCCCACAGATCCACCCCATAACCCCCCCTTCACCCCACAGACCCCCCCACCCCATAGACCCCCTGACCCCATAAGCCCCCCACCCCACAAATCCACCCCATAACCCCCCCACCCCATACATCCCCCAACCCCACAGATCCCCCCACCCCATAGATCCCCCACCCCATAGATCCACCCCATAACCTCCCCACCCCATAGACCCCCCCAACCTATAGATCCCCCACCCCACAGATCCAACCCCTAACCCCCCCCATAGATCCCCCCACCCCATAGATCCCCCCACCCCATAGATCCCCCCCACCCCATAACCCCCCCCACCCCATAGACCCCCCCACCCCATAGATCCGCCCTATAAACCCCCTCACCCCACAGATGCCCCCACCCCATAGACCCCCCCATAGCCCCATACATCCCCCCACCCCACAGATCCGCCCCACAACCTCCCCACCCCATAGACACCCGCACCCCACAGATCCACCCCACAACCCCCCCACCCCACAGATCCACCCCATAACCCCCCCACCCCATACATCCCCCCACCCCACAGATCCACCCCACAACCCCCCCACCCCACAGATCTGCCCCATAACCCCCCCTTCACCCCACAGACCCCCCCACCCCATAGACCCCCTGACCCCATAACCCCCCCACCCCACAAATCCACCCCATAACCCCCCCACCCCATAGACCCCCCCCCAACCTATAGATCCCCCTCCCCACAGATCCAGCCCCTAACCCCCCCCCACAGATCCACCCCATAGATCCCGCCACCCCATAGATCCCGCCACCCCATAGATCCCGCCACCCCACACTTCCCCCACCCCATAGATCCCCCCACCCCATAACCCCCCCCACCCCATATATCCCCCCACCCCATAGACCCCCCCCACCCCATAGATCCTCCCACCCCACACTTCCCCCACCCCATAACCCACCCCACAGATCCACCCCATAGACCCCCCACCCCATAAACACCCCCCCACCCCTCAGATCCGCCCCACAACCTCCACACCCTATAAACCCCCCTCCACCCCACAGATGCGCCCCATAACCCGCCGCCCCCTCTGCCCCACAGCTGGGGGTCCGGACCCGGCGCTGAACGCGGCCCTGGCTCAGGCTGTGGCTCAATGCAGGGCCAACAACGTCCCCAAAGCCTCCATCATGGCCGCCATCGCCTCTGCGGTGAGAGCCGTCCCAGCCCCACAACTTAGGGGGCTGCCCCATAGATTCCCCCTATAGGGTTGCATGTGAGCCCCACTACTTAGGGGGCGGCCCCATAGATTCCCCCTATAGGGTTGCGTGTGAGCCCCACTACTTAGGGGGCTGCCCCATAGATTCCCCTTATAGGGTTGCGTGTGAGCCCCACTACTTACGGGGCTGCCCCATAGATTCCCCCTATAGGGTTGCATGTGAGCCCCACTACTTAGGGGGCTGCCCCATAGATTCCCCTTATAGGGTTGCGTGTGAGCCCCACTACTTAGGGGGCTGCCCCATAGATTCCCCCTATAGGGTTGCGTGTGAGCCCCACTACTTAGGGGGCTACCCCATAGATTCCCCCTATAGGGTTGCGTGTGAGCCCCACTACTTAGGGGGCTGCCCCATAGATTCCCCTTATAGGGTTGCGTGTGAGCCCCACTACTTACGGGGCGGCCGCATAGATTCCCCCTATAGGGTTGCGTGTGAGCCCCACTACTTAGGGGGCGGCCCCATAGATTCCCCCTATAGGGTTGCATGTGAGCCCCACTACTTAGGGGGCTGCCCCATAGATTCCCCCTATAGGGTTGCATGTGAGCCCCACTACTTAGGGGGCTGCCCCATAGATTCCCCTTATAGGGTTGCGTGTGAGCCCCACTACTTAGGGGGCTGCCCCATAGATTCCCCCTATAGGGTTGCGTGTGAGCCCCACTACTTAGGGGGCTGCCCCATAGATTCCCCTTATAGGGTTGCGTGTGAGCCCCACTACTTAGGGGGCTGCCCCATAGATTCCCCCTATAGGGTTGCGTGTGAGCCCCACTACTTAGGGGGCTGCCCCATAGATTCCCCCTATAGGGTTGCGTGTGAGCCCCACTACTTAGGGGGCTGCCCCATAGATTCCCCCTATAGGGTTGCATGTGAGCCCCACTACTTAGGGGGCGGCCCCATAGATTCCCCCTATAGGGTTGCGTGTGAGCCCCACTACTTAGGGGGCGGCCCCATAGATTCCCCCTATAGGGTTGCGTGTGAGCCCCACTACTTAGGGGGCGGCCCCATAGATTCCCCCTATAGGGTTGCGTGTGAGCCCCACTACTTAGGGGGCTGCCCCATAGATTCCCCTTATAGGGTTGCGTGTGAGCCCCACTACTTAGGGGGCTGCCCCATAGATTCCCCCTATAGGGTTGCGTGTGAGCCCCACTACTTAGGGGGCTACCCCATAGATTCCCCCTATAGGGTTGCGTGTGAGCCCCACTACTTAGGGGGCTGCCCCATAGATTCCCCCTATAGGGTTGCCCTATAGTGAGCCCCACTACTTATGGGGCAGCCCCATAGGTTTCCCCTACAGGGCCATGGGTGAGCCCCATAACTTATGGGGCTGCCCCATAGATTCCCACTATAGGGTTGCGTGTGAGCCCCACTACTTATGGGGCAGCCCCATAGATTCCCCCTATAGAGCATTATATGGGGTTATGGGGCTGATTCCCCCTATAGGGCTGCGTGTGGCTGCGTGAGCCCCACAACTTATGGGGCAGCCCCATAGATTTCCCCTATGGGGTTGCGTGTGAGCCCCACAACTTAGGGGGCTGCCCCATAGATTCTCCCTGTAGAGCCACCCAAGCCCCCCAACTGATGGGGCTGCCCCATAACCCCACAGATCCCCATATAGGGGAAATCTATGGGGCAGCGCGAGCCCCCCAACTTATGGGGTGCCCCCCCCCGCCTCTCCCTATAGGGCAAAGCTTTGGGGTCGGAGCGGCTGCTGGCGGTTCGGGGTCCGGGCGGCTCCTCCATCCTCATCGTCAGCGACGGGACGAAGGCCGAGGATGGCAGCATTAAGGGGCTGCTGGCACGGGACGGGTAGGGGGGGGGACCCATAGGGACCCATAGGGACCCACAGCGACCCATAGGGACCCATAGAGACCCATAGGGACACATAGGGACCCACAGCGACACATAGGGACCCATAGAGACCCATAGGGACCCACAGCGACCCATAGGGACCCATAGGGACCCATAGGGACCCACAGCGACCCATAGGGACCCATAGAGACCCATAGGGACCCATAGAGACCCATAGGGAGCCGTAGGGACCCATAGAGACCCACAAGGACCCATAGAGACCCATAGGGACCCATAGAGACCCATAGGGACCCATAGGGACCCACAGCGACCCATAGGGACCCATAGAGACCCATAGGGACACATAGGGACCCACAGCGACCCATAGGGACCCATAGAGACCCATAGGGACCCATAGGGACCCATAGTGAGCCATAGGGACCCATAGAGACCCATAGGGAGCCGTAGGGATCTATAGGGACACATGGAGCCACCATAGAGACCTGTAGGGACCCACAGCGACCCATAGGGACCCATAGGGAGCCACAGGGAACCATGGGGACCCATAGAGACCCATAGAGACCCATAGGGACCCATAGGGAGCCGTAGGGACCCATAAAGACCCATAGGGACCCACAGCGACCCATAGGGAGCCATAGGGAGCCATAGGGAGCCACAGGGACCCATAGAGAGCCGTAGGGACCCATAGAGACCCATAGGGACCCATAGGGACCCATAGGGACCCATAGTGAGCCATAGGGACCCATAGAGATCCATAGGGAGCCGTAGGGACCCACAGCGACCCATAGGGACCCATAGAGACCCATAGGGACACATAGGGACCCACAGCGACACATAGGGACCCATAGAGACCCATAGGGAGCCATAGAGACCCAAAGGGACCCATAGAGACCCATAGGGACCCATGGAGACCCACAGAGACCCATAGGGACCCATAGAGACCCACAGCGACCCATAGGGACCCATAGAGACCCGTAGGGACCCATAGAGACCCACAGAGACCCATAGGGACCCACAGCGACCCATAGGGACCCATAGAGACCCACAGAGACCCATAGGGACCCATAGGGACCCACAGCGACACATAGGGACCCATAGGGACCCATGGAGACCCACAGAGACCCATAGGGACCCATAGAGACGCATAGGGACCCATAGGGACTCATAGAGCCCCATAGAACCCCCATAGAGACCCATAGAGACCCACAGAGCCCCATAGAGCCCCACAGACCTCCATAGAGCCCCACAGATCCCCAAGACCCCATAGAACCCTACAGACCCCACTGACCCCATAGAGCCCCACAGAGCCCCACAGAGCCCCATAGCGTCCCACAGAGCCCCATAGCGCCCCATAGAGCCCCATAGAGCCCCACAGAGCCCCATAGAGCCCCATAGATCCCCATAGAGCCCCATAGAGCCCCACAGAGCCCCATAGCGCCCCATAGAGCCCCACAGAGCCCCATAGATGCCCACAGAGCCCCATAGATCCCCCAGCCCCCAATGTTTCTCGCCCCCTTTTTAGGGCCGTTCCTGTGGCGCTCGTTGGCGGCGCCCTGCAGCAGCGGGGTTTGATCCGAGCTGCGCCCCATAGAGACCCATAGAGACCCATAGGGACCCATAGAGGCCCATGGGGACCCATAGAGACCCATAGGGACCCATAGAGACCCATAGGAACCCATAGAGGCCCATGGGGACCCATAGAGACCCATAGGGACCCATAGAGACCCACAGAGCCCCATAGAGACCTATAGGGCCCCATAGGGACCCATAGGGCCATAGGGACCCAGAGGGAGCCCCATAGAGCCCCATAGGGCCCCATAGGGACTCATAGGGACCCACAGAGCCCCATAGAGCCCCATAGCGACTCATAGGGACTCATAGGGACCCATAGAGCTCCATAGGGACCCATAGAGCCCCATAGAGCCCCATAGTGACCCATAGAGCCCCATAGGGCCCCATAAGGACTCATAGGGACCCCATAGAGCCCGTAGAGCCCCATAGAGCCCCATTGGGACCCATAGAGCCCCATAGAGCCCAACAGAGCCCCATAGAGCCCCACAGAGCCCCATAGAGCCCCACAGATCCCCCAGACCCCATAGAACCCTACAGACCCCACTGACCCCATAGAGCCCCACAGAGCCCCACAGAGCCCCATAGCGCCCCACAGAGCCCCATAGCGCCCCATAGAGCCCCACAGAGCCCCATAGCGCCCCATAGAGCCCCACAGAGCCCCATAGATCCCCCAGCCCCCAATGGTTTCTCGCCCCCCTTTTTAGGGCTGTGCCCACGGCGCTCGTTGGCGGCGCCCTGCAGCAGCGGGGTTTGATCCGAGCTGCGCCCCATAGAGACCCATAGGGACCCATAGGGACCCATAGGGACCCATAGAGACCCATAGGGACCCATAGAGACCCACAGAGCCCCATAGAGACCTATAGGGCCCCATAGGGACCCATAGGGCCATAGGGACCCAGAGGGAGCCCCATAGAGCCCCATAGGGCCCCATAGGGACTCATAGGGACCCACAGAGCCCCATAGAGCCCCATAGAGACTCATAGAGCCCCATAGGGCCCCATAGGGACTCATAGGGACCCACAGAGCCCCATAGAGCCCCATAGCGACTCATAGGGACTCATAGGGACCCATAGAGCTCCATAGGGACCCATAGAGCCCCATAGAGCCCCATAGTGACCCATAGAGCCCCATAGGGCCCCATAAGGACTCATAGGGACCCCATAGAGCCCGTAGAGCCCCATAGAGCCCCATAGGGACCCATAGAGCCCCATAGAGCCCAACAGAGCCCCATAGAGACCCACAGAGCCCCATAGAGCCCCACAGATCCCCCAGACCCCATAGAACCCTACAGACCCCACTGACCCCATAGAGCCCCACAGAGCCCCACAGAGCCCCATAGCGCCCCACAGAGCCCCATAGCGCCCCATAGAGCCCCATAGCGCCCCACAGAGCCCCATAGAGCCCCATAGAGCCCCACAGAGCCCCATAGAGCCCCCAGCCCCCAATGGTTTCTCGCCCCCTTTTTAGGGCTGTGCCCACGGCGCTCGTTGGCGGCGCCCTGCAGCAGCGGGGTTTGATCCGAGCTGCGCCCCATAGAGACCCATAGGGACCCATAGAGACCCATAGGGACCCATAGAGACCCACAGAGCCCCATAGAGACCTATAGGGCCCCATAGGGACCCATAGGGCCATAGGGACCCAGAGGGAGCCCCATAGAGCCCCATAGGGACTCATAGGGACCCATAGAGCTCCATAGGGCCCCATAGAGCCCCATAGTGACCCATAGAGCCCCATAGGGCCCCATAGGGACTCATAGGGACCCCATAGAGCCCCATAGGGACCCATAGAGCCCCATAGAGCCCCATAGAGCCCAACAGAGCCCCATAGAGCCCCATAGGGACCCACAGAGCCCCATAGAGCCCCATAGGGACCCATAGTGACCCATAGAGACCCACAGAGCCCCATAGAGCCCCACAGAGCTCCATAGAGCCCCACAGATCCCCCAGACCCCATAGAACCCTACAGACCCCACTGACCCCATAGAGCCCCACAGAGGCCCGCAGAGCCCCATAGCGCCCCACAGAGCCCCATAGCGCCCCATAGAGCCCCACAGAGCCCCATAGATCCCCAAGACCCCATAGAACCCTACAGACCCCACTGACCCCATAGAGCCCCACAGAGGCCCACAGAGCCCCATAGCGCCCCACAGAGCCCCATAGAGCCCCATAGATCCCCACAGAGCCCCATAGATCCCCCAGCCCCCAATGTTTCTCGCCCCCTTTTTAGGGCCGTGCCCACGGCGCTCGTTGGCGGCGCCCTGCAGCAGCGGGGTTTGATCCGAGCTGCGCCCCATAGAAACCCATAGGAACCCATAGAGACCCATAGGAACCCATAGAGGCCCATGGGGACCCATAGAGACCCACAAGGACCCATAGAGACCCATAGGGACCCATAGAGACCTATAGGGCCCCATAGAGACCTATAGAGCCCCATAGGGACCCATAGGGCCATAGGGACCCAGAGGGAGCCCCATAGAGCCCCATAGGGCCCCATAGGGACTCATAGGGACCCACAGAGCCCCATAGAGCCCCATAGCGACTCATAGGGACTCATAGGGACCCATAGAGCCCCATAGGGCCCCATAGAGACTCATAGGGACTCATAGGGACCCATAGAGCCCCATAGGGCCCCATAGAGACTCATAGGGACTCATAGCGACCCATAGAGCCCCATAAGGCTCCATAGGGACTCATAGGGACCCATAGAGCTCCATAGGGCCCCATAGAGCCCCATAGTGACCCATAGAGCCCCATAGGGCCCCATAGGGACTCATAGAGCCCCATAGAACCCCCATAGAGACCCATAGAGACCCACAGAGCCCCATAGAGCCCCACAGAGCTCCATAGAGCCCCACAGATCCCCCAGACCCCATAGAACCCTACAGACCCCACTGACCCCATAGAGCCCCACAGAGCCCCACAGAGCCCCATAGCGCCCCACAGAGCCCCATAGCGCCCCATAGAGCCCCATAGCGCCCCACAGAGCCCCACAGAGCCCCATAGAGCCCCCAGCCCCCAATGGTTTCTCGCCCCCTTTTTAGGGCCGTGCCCACGGCGCTCGTTGGCGGCGCCCTGCAGCAGCGGGGTTTGATCCGAGCTGCGCCCCATAGAGACCCATAGGAACCCATAGAGGCCCATGGGGACCCATAGAGACCCATAGGGACCCATAGAGACCCACAGAGCCCCATAGAGACCTATAGGGCCCCATAGGGACCCATAGGGCCATAGGGACCCAGAGGGAGCCCCATAGAGCCCCATAGGGCCCCATAGGGACTCATAGGGACCCACAGAGCCCCATAGAGCCCCATAGAGACTCATAGGGACTCATAGGGACCCATAGAGCTCCATAGGGACCCACAGAGCCCCATAGAGCCCCATAGAGACTCATAGAGCCCCATAGGGCCCCATAGGGACTCATAGGGACCCACAGAGCCCCATAGAGCCCCATAGCGACTCATAGGGACTCATAGGGACCCATAGAGCTCCATAGGGACCCATAGAGCCCCATAGAGCCCCATAGTGACCCATAGAGCCCCATAGGGCCCCATAAGGACTCATAGGGACCCCATAGAGCCCGTAGAGCCCCATAGAGCCCCATAGGGACCCATAGAGCCCCATAGAGCCCAACAGAGCCCCATAGAGACCCACAGAGCCCCATAGAGCCCCACAGATCCCCCAGACCCCATAGAACCCTACAGACCCCACTGACCCCATAGAGCCCCACAGAGCCCCACAGAGCCCCATAGCGCCCCACAGAGCCCCATAGCGCCCCATAGAGCCCCATAGCGCCCCACAGAGCCCCATAGAGCCCCATAGAGCCCCACAGAGCCCCATAGATGCCCACAGAGCCCCATAGATCCCCCAGCCCCCAATGTTTCTCGCCCCCTTTTTAGGGCCGTTCCTGTGGCGCTCGTTGGCGGCGCCCTGCAGCAGCGGGGTTTGATCCGAGCTGCGCCCCATAGAGACCCATAGAGACCCATAGGGACCCATAGAGGCCCATGGGGACCCATAGAGACCCATAGGGACCCATAGAGACCCATAGGAACCCATAGAGGCCCATGGGGACCCATAGAGACCCATAGGGACCCATAGAGACCCACAGAGCCCCATAGAGACCTATAGGGCCCCATAGGGACCCATAGGGCCATAGGGACCCAGAGGGAGCCCCATAGAGCCCCATAGGGCCCCATAGGGACTCATAGGGACCCACAGAGCCCCATAGAGCCCCATAGCGACTCATAGGGACTCATAGGGACCCATAGAGCTCCATAGGGACCCATAGAGCCCCATAGAGCCCCATAGTGACCCATAGAGCCCCATAGGGCCCCATAAGGACTCATAGGGACCCCATAGAGCCCGTAGAGCCCCATAGAGCCCCATTGGGACCCATAGAGCCCCATAGAGCCCAACAGAGCCCCATAGAGCCCCACAGAGCCCCATAGAGCCCCACAGATCCCCCAGACCCCATAGAACCCTACAGACCCCACTGACCCCATAGAGCCCCACAGAGCCCCACAGAGCCCCATAGCGCCCCACAGAGCCCCATAGCGCCCCATAGAGCCCCATAGCGCCCCACAGAGCCCCATAGAGCCCCATAGAGCCCCACAGAGCCCCATAGATGCCCACAGAGCCCCATAGATCCCCCAGCCCCCAATGGTTTCTCGCCCCCTTTTTAGGGCCGTTCCTGTGGCGCTCGTTGGCGGCGCCCTGCAGCAGCGGGGTTTGATCCGCGCCGCCGCCTCCCGCCCCATAGATTTGGAAGCTGCCCTACAAGTCGCCATCGCCGCCGGGGCTGAAGACGTCAGGCTGGGAGCGAAGGGAAACGAAGGGGATGGGGGCGAGGAGCTGCAGGTCTGAGCCTAGAAGGACCCTATGGGACCCATAAGTGACCCCATAGGACCTCGCCGCCCCATAAGTGACCCCATAGGACCCCGCTGCCCCATAAGTGACCCTACAGAACCCCACCGCCCCATAGGTGACCCCATAGGACCCCGCTGCCCATAAGTGACCCTACAGAACCCCGCCGCCCCATAAGTGACCCCATAGGACCCCGCTGCCCCATAAGTGACCCTACAGAACCCCACTGCCCCATAAGTGACCCCATAGGACCCCGCTGCCCCATAAGTGACCCTACAGAACCCCGCCGCCCCATAAGTGACCCCATAGGACCCCGCTGCCCCATAAGTGACCCTACGGAACCCCACTGCCCCATAAGTGACCCCATAGGACCCCGCTGCCCCATAAGTGACCCTACAGAACCCCACCGCCCCATAAGTGACCCCATAGGACCCCGCTGCCCCATAAGTGACCCTACAGAACCCCGCCGCCCCATAAGTGACCCCATAGGACCCCGCTGCCCCATAAGTGACCCTACAGAACCCCGCCCGCCCCATAAGTGACCCCATAGGACCCCGCTGCCCCATAAGTGACCCTACAGAACCCCACCGCCCCATAGGTGACCCCATAGGACCCCGCTGCCCCATAAGTGACCCTACAGAACCCCACCGCCCCATAAGTGACCCCATAGGACCCCACTGCCCCATAAGTGACCCTACAGAACCCCACTGCCCCATAAGTGACCCCATAGGACCCCGCTGCCCCATAAGTGACCCTACAGAACCCCACTGCCCCATAAGTGACCCCATAGGACCCCGCTGCCCCATAAGTGACCCTACAGAACCCTACCGCCCCATAAGTGACCCCATAGGACCCCGCTGCCCCATAAGTGACCCTACAGAACCCCACCGCCCCATAAGTGACCCCATAGGACCCCGCTGCCCCATAAGTGACCCTACAGAACCCCACTGCCCATAAGTGACCCCATAGGACCCCGCTGCCCATAAGTGACCTTACAGAACCCCACTGCCCCATAAGTGACCCCATAGGACCCCGCTGCCCCATAAGTGACCCTACAGAACCCCGCCGCCCCATAAGTGACCCCATAGGACCCCGCTGCCCCATAAGTGACCCTACAGAACCCCACCGCCCCATAGGTGACCCCATAGGACCCCGCTGCCCCATAAGTGACCCTACAGAACCCCACCGCCCCATAGGTGACCCTATAGGACCCCGCTGCCCCATAAGTGACCCTACAGAACCCCCCCCCCCCCCCCCGCATAAATGCTGCTATAGGAACCCTACTGCCCCATAAGTGACCCTACAGAACCCCACTGCCCCATAAATACCCTATAGGACCCCATTGGTGACCCTATAGGACCCCACTGCCCCATAAGTGACCCTACAGAACCCCCCCACCCCATAAATGCTGCTGTAGGAACCCCATTGCCCCATAAGTGCCCCTACAGGACCCCCCACCCCATAAGTCCCCGTCTGACACCCACATCTGCCCCATAAGTGCCCCATAAGTGCCCCATAAGTCCCCCTCTGACCCCCACATCTGCCCCATAAGTGCCCCTACAGAACCCCCCCACCCCATAAGTCCCCCTCTGACCCCCACATCCGCCCCATAAGTGCCCCTATGAGCCCCTATAAGCCCCATAAGTGCCCCTACAGAATGCCCCCACCCCATAAGTTCCCCTCTGACCCCCACATCTGCCCCATAAGTGCCCCATAATCACCCTTATAAGCCCCATAAGTGCTCCTATGAGCCCCTATAAGCCCCATAAGTGCCCCTACAGGACCCCCCACCCCATAAGTCCCCGTCTGACACCCACATCTGCCCCATAAGTGCCCCATAAGTGCCCCTATGAGCCCCTATAAGCCCCATAAGTCCCCCTCTGACCCCCACATCTGCCCCATAAGTGCCCCATAATCACCCTTATAAGCCCCATAAGTGCTCCTATGAGCCCCATAAGTGCCCCTACAGAACCCCCCCACCCCATAAGTCCCCCTCTGACCCCCACATCTGCCCCATAAGTGCCCCATAATCACCCTTATAAGCCCCATAAGTGCCCCTATGAGCCCCTATAAGCTCCATAAGTGCCCCTACAGAACCCCCCCACCCCATAAGTCCCCCTCTGACCCCCACATCTGCCCCATAAGTTCCCCTACAGGACCCCCCACCCCATAAGTCCCCCTCTGACCCCCACATCCGCCCCGTAAGTGCCCCTATGAGCCCCTATAAGCCCCATAAGTGCCCCTACAGAACCCCCCCACCCCATAAGTCCCCCTCTGACCCCCACATCCGCCCCATAAGTGCCCCTATGAGCCCCTATAAGCCCCATAAGTGCCCCTACAGAACCCCCACCCCATAAGTCCCCCTCAGACCCCCACATCCGCCCCATAAGTGCCCCTATGAGCCCCTATAAGCCCCATAAGTGCCCCTACAGAACCCCCCACCCCATAAGTCCCCCTCTGACCCCCACATCCGCCCCATAAGTGCCCCATAATCACCCTTATAAGCCCCATAAGTGCCCCTATGAGCCCCTATAAGCCCCATAAGTGCACCTACAGAACCCCCCACCCCATAAGTCCCCCTCAGACCCCCACATCTGCCCCATAAGTTCCCCTACAGGACCCCCCACCCCATAAGTCCCCCTCTGACCCCCACATCCGCCCCATAAGTGCCCCTATGAGCCCCTATAAGCCCCATAAGTGCCCCTACAGGACCCCCCACCCCATAAGTCCCCCTCAGACCCCCACATCTGCCCCATAAGTGCCCCATAATCACCCTTATAAGCCCCATAAGTGCCCCTATGAGCCCCTATAAGCTCCATAAGTGCCCCTACAGAACCCCCCCACCCCATAAGTCCCCCTCTGACCCCCACATCTGCCCCATAAGTTCCCCTACAGGACCCCCCACCCCATAAGTCCCCCTCTGACCCCCACATCCGCCCCATAAGTGCCCCTATGAGCCCCTATAAGCCCCATAAGTGCCCCTACAGAACCCCCCACCCCATAAATCCCCCTCTGACCCCCACATCTGCCCCATAAGTGCCCCTATGAGCCCCTATAAGCCCCATAAGTGCCCCTACAGAACCCCCCACCCCATAAGTCCCCCTCAGACCCCCACATCCGCCCCATAAGTGCCCCTATAGCCCCCCGCCATCCCATAATTCCCCCCCCCCCCCCCGGCAGTTCCTGTGCCGGCCGTCGGATGTGAGCTCGGTCGGGCAGCGGCTGCAGCAGGAGGGGCTCCGCCTTCTGTCCTCCGGCGTCCGTTGGTTCCCCCACCGCCAGGTGGCGCTGCAGGCAGAACAGAGGGAACGGGCCGAGCGCCTCATCCGGGAACTTCGCCGCTGCGCCGGGGTCATCGAGGTCATCCACAACATCCGGGAACCCGAAGGAGGGGAGGAGGGGGGAGCGGAAACGGAAGGGGGGGTGAGGGATGTGTGACGGGGGGGGGGGCGGGGCTGAGGGCCGGAAGTGCGGGGCTGGGGACCGGAAAGGCGGGGCTAGGGACGGGAAGTGGGGGTGTGGGAACCGGGAGTAGGGGGTGAGAGAACCGGATGTGGGGTGTGGGAACGGGAAGTGGGGCGTGAGAACCGGAAGTGGGGGGGGTTCTCTGCCTTCTATGTGGGTGACTGGGAACCGGGAGAGGGGGCTAGGAAGCGGAAGTGAGGGTAGAGAACAGGAAGTGAGTGCTAGGGATCGGAAGTGGGGGGGCTATGGGCAGGAAGTGGGGGTGTGGGAACCGGGAGTGGGGGGTGTGAGAACCGGATGTGGGGTGTGGGAACGGGAAGTGGGGCGTGAGAACCGGAAGTGGCGGGGGTTCTCTGCCTTCTATGTGGGTGACTGGGAACCGGGAGAGGGGGCTGGGAAGCGGAAGTGAGGGTAGAGAACAGGAAGTGAGTGCTAGGGATCGGAAGTGGGGGGGCTATGGGCAGGAAGTGGGGGTGTGGGAACCGGGAGTGGGGGGTGTGAGAACCGGATGTGGGGTGTGGGAACGGGAAGTGGGGCGTGAGAACCGGAAGTGGCGGGGGTTCTCTGCCTTCTATGTGGGTGACTGGGAACCGGGAGAGGGGGCTGGGAAGCGGAAGTGAGGGTAGAGAACAGGAAGTGAGTGCTAGGGATCGGAAGTGGGGGGGCTATGGACAGGAAGTGGGGGTGTGGGAACCGGGAGTAGGGGGTGTGAGAACCGGATGTGGGGTGTGGGAACGGGAAGTGGGGCGTGAGAACCGGAAGTGGGGGGGGTTCTCTGCCTTCTATGTGGGTGACTGGGAAGCGGGAGTAGGGGTTGGGAACCGGAAGTGGGTGGCTGGGGACCGGAAGTGGGTGGCTGGAAACCGGGACCGGGGGTTGGGAACCGGAGTTTGGGGGGGTTTCAGACCCATAAGTGGGGAGGTGGGAACCGGAAGTGGGGGTGGGAAACAGAAGTGGGGGGTCTCAGACCCATAAGTGGGGAGCTGGGAACCGGAAGTGGGGGTGGGAACCGGAAGTGGGGGGTCTCAGACCCATAAGTGGGGAGCTGGGAACCGGAAGTGAGGTTCTCTGCCCCCTAAGTGAGTCGCTAGGAACCAGGAGTGGGGGCCAGGATTCAGAAGTGGGGGTCTGTGCCCCATAAGTGTGAATCCCACCCTATAAGTGGGGGCCTCTGCCCCATAAGTGGGCGTCACAGACCCATAAGTGGGGGGGGGGGGGTCTGCGCTCCATTAAAGTGGATTTCAGTGGCCTAAGTGTGGATTGACTCCATAAGCGGGGGGCTGGGACCCATAAGTGGGGGGGGGGTTCTCAGACCCATAAGTGGGGGGTTGGGTACCAGAAAGGGGGGGCCTCTGCCCCATAAGTGGGGGTCTGAGCCCCATAAGTGGGGAACTGGGACCCATAAGTGGGGAACTGAGACCTAGTGGGGGGGGGGGGGGGGGGATCTCTGCCCCATAAGTGCGAATCCTGCCCCACAAGTGGGGGATTTATGGTGGTTTTATGGCCACCATTGGGTTGGGCAGCCTGGCGGCCATGTTTGGTAGCCCAGCAGCCATGTTTAGTAGCCACCATTGGGTTTGGCAGCTCGGCGGCCATGTTTGGTAGCCACCATTGGGTTTGGCGGCCCGGCAGCCATGTTTGGTAGCCCAGCAGCCATGTTTAGTAGCCACCATTGGGTTGGGCAGCTCGGCGGCCATGTTTGGTAGCCCAGCAGCCATGTTTGGTGGCCACCATTGGGTTTGGCGGCCCGGCAGCCATGTTTGGTAGCCCAGCAGCCATGTTTAGTAGCCACCATTGGGTTGGGCAGCTCGGCGGCCATGTTTGGTAGCCACCATTGGGTTTGGCGGCCCGGCGGCCATGTTTGGTAGCCCAGCAGCCATGTTTGGTAGCCACCATTGGGTTTGGCGGCCCGGCGGCCATGTTTGGTAGCCCAGCAGCCATGTTTGGTAGCCACCATTGCTTTATTGCAGTCAGGGGCTGTGCAGGAAAATGTCCCCATAGGGGAACAGCGCAGCGTCGTCGTCGTCATCGTCGTCGTCGTCCTCGTTATCCTCGTTATCCTCCTCCTCGTTAGCGCCGCTAACGAGCGCCTCGTTAACGGCCGCGTGGTCAGCGGGGGTCATCGACCTGGCGGGGGTCAACGACCTCAGGTTTGCAGGGTGAAGAGATTCGTTAACGGGGCGCGTGGGTCTTAATTGGAGGTGGGAGTTCGTTAGCGGCTCGGCGCCGGCATTAATTGGCACGGGGTTAACGAGCGGCTCGGCGCTGGGGTGGGGGGGGCAGGAGGTGACGAGGGGTTCGTTAACGGGGCGGTTAATTGATTCCTCCCGGGCGTTCATTGGCCTCAACCCATCGCGCTGAGTTCCGGCGTGGCAGCCACCATCTTGAAAATGGCTGCTAGCATGCAGGCCGCCATCTTGAAAATGCCCGCCAGGGTGGAGGCCGCCATCTTGAAAATGGCCTCCATCTTGGTGTCTGCTATCTTGCCATCTGCCGTGATGGCCGCCATCTTGCCAGCCGCCATCTTCGTGTCGGCCATCTTGGAGTCGGCCATGTTGCTGTCGGCCATCTTGCCAGCCGCCATCTTGGATTTGGCCATCTCGGTAGCCACCATCTTGCTGTTGGCTATCTTGGTGTCGGCCATCTTGATGTCGGCCATCTTGCCGCCCACCATCCTGCCAGCCACCATCTTCATGACGGCCATCTTGAATTTGACCATCTGGCCACCCGCCATCTTGCAGTCGGCCATCTTGGAGTTGACCATCTTGGTATCGGCCGTCTTGCCACCCGCCATCTTGGAGTCGGCCATCTTGCCAACTACTATCTTGCAGTCGGCCATCTTGGTGTCGGCCATCTTGGCGTCGGCCATCTTGCCACCCGTCATCTTGGCATCGGCCATCTTGCCGCCGGCCATCTTGCCGTCGGCCATCTTGCCACCCGTCATCTTGGCATCGGCCATCTTGCCGCCGGCCATCTTGCCACCCGCCGTCTCGCAGTCGGCCATCTTGCCGCCGGCCATCTTGGCTCCGCCCATCCTGCCAGCCTCCCTCCTGCCCCGCAGCCGCCTCGGCTCCGCCGTCGCCCTTCCTGCCCCCGTCGCTCCTCCTCCTGGCCCTCCTGGCGGGGTTCAGCAGGGGCTGCGTGGCGGCGGCCCGATGCCGGAGCAGCCTGGTGAGGAGGAACCTGCGCTCGCTGCGGGCCCGCAGCCATTTGCTCTCGACGCGCGCCAGCTCATCGCACAGCGCTCCGTTCTGCAGCACCAGCAGCCGAGCCCAGCGCCGCAAGCGGCGGAACCGGGCCTGGGGGCGGGGCATCGAGCGCTAATTAGCTTAATTAAACAGCTCCTTCAATAATTGATCGCCTGCTTCGATAATTGACCACCTCCTTTGTTAACTGACTGCCTCCTTTGTTAATTGACCACCTCCTTCATTAACTGACCGCCTCCTTCGTTAATTGACAGCCTCCTTTACTAATTGACTGCCTCCTTCGTTAATTGATAGCCTGCTTCGTTAATTGATAGCCTCCTTTGTTAATTGATAGCCTCCTTCACTAATTAACCGCCTCCTTTGGTAATTGACTGCCTCCTTTGTTAATTCACTGTCTCCTTTGGTAATTGATAACCTCCTTCACTAATTGACTGCCTCCTTCGTTAATTGACTGCCTCCTTCGTTGATTGACTGCCTCCTTCATTAATTGATAGCCTCCTTTGTTAATTGACCGCCTCCTTCGTTAATTGACCGCCTCCTTTACCAATTGACTGCCTCCTTCGTTAATTGATAGCCTCCTTTGTTAATTGACCGCCTCCTTTGGTAATTGACCTCCTCCTTTGTTAATTGACTGCCTCCTTCGTTAATGGACCGCCTCCTTCACTGATTGACCACCTCCTTCGTTAATTGACTGCCTCCTTCGCTAATGAATCGCCTCCTTTGTTAGGTGGATCAGCTCGGTAATTAACCAACCAGCTCCTTCAGTAATTAATCAGCTCCTTCCATAATTAATCGCCTCCCTTGTTAGGTGGATCTGCTCGGTAATTAATCAGCTCCTTCATTAATTGACCGCTTCCTTTGCTGATTGACCGCCTCCTTCGTTAATTGACCGCCTCCTTCGCTAATGGATCGTCTCCTTCGCTAATTGATCACCTCCTTTGTTAATTAACCGCCTCCTTTACTTAATTAACCGCCTCTTTCTTTCTTAGGTGACTCCAGTCAGGAATTAATCAGCTCGTTAGGTAATTAACCACCTCCTTCACTAATTAACTGCCTCCTTCGTTAGGTGGATCCGCTCAGTAATTAACCAGCTCCTTCGTTAGGGGCTTAACGAGGACAGGCAGCGGAGCCACCCTGAAAGGAGAGAGGGGCAGTAATTCATTAATTAGTCCATTAATTGGCTCATTGCTCGGTTCATTCCTTAGCTAATTAGTTAATTGATTGGCATTGCAATTAATTTACACCGTGCAATCAGTGCAATGCTGTGCAATAAATGCAACGCATTTATTAATAGCGCATATTAATTAGTGCCATGCATGTTAATTAGTGCCATGCATTCTAATTGCAATTAACACCGTGCATATTAATTAGCAACGCGCAACGGATGCAACGCTGTGATGTGAATGCAATGCTGTGCAATTAGCACCCTGCATATTAATTAGCACCGTGCGTATGAATTAGCACCGTGCATATTAATTAGCATCGTGCAACGAGCGCAATGCAACGCATATTAATGAGCACCCCGCACGCTAATTACCTCCACACTGCAATTAACCCCACGCAATGACCGCAATGCTGCGCAATTAGCGCCGCGCATATTGATTAGCGCCGTGCATACTAATTAGAGCCCCGCCTATCGATTAGCGTACGCGATGCATTGCCGTCAGCCCCGCGCCGTTAATTAATGAGCCGTGCGGCGCTCCCGCCTTCCTAACTAATTAGCGCTGCCCTGTTCCGAATTAATTAGCGCTCCCCAATTAATCGCCCCTATCGCCCCTTCACGCCGCCCCGCTCGCTCCCCCCCCGCCCCCCACCGCCACTCACTCAGCCGCCAGCAGCCGGAACCGGAAACGAGCGGGCGGGGCTTCCGCCGGAAAGCGGAAGCGCCGCCGCAATGGAGCGGCGCAGAGGTGGGGGAGGGGTTTAAAATGGAGGCTCCGAGCCCGAGGCGTTTGGGGGGGGCTGGCGTGACGTCATCGGGCGGTGGTGACGTCATCGGGGAATACCGATCCCTATGTGTACATACTGGTCCGTACTGGTGTCATACTGGTCCATACTGGTCCATACTGGTCCATACTGGTCCCATACTGCTCAATGCAGGTCAATACTGGTCCATACTGGTGCCATACTGGTCCATACTGGTCCTTACTGGTGTCATACTGGTCCATACTGGTCCTTACTGGCCCATACTGGTCCCTACTTGCCCATACTGGTCCTTACTGGTGTCATACTGGTCCATACTGGTCCTTACTGGTCCCATACTGGTCAATGCAGGTCCATACTGGTCCTTACTGGTGCCATACTGGTCCATACTAGTCCTTACTGGCCCATACTGGTCCCTACTTGCCCATACTGGTCCTTACTGGTGTCATACTGGTCCATACTGGTCCTTACTGGTCCCATACTGGTCAATGCAGGTCAATACTGGTCCTTACTGGTGCCATACTGGTCCATACTGGTCCCTACTTGCCCATACTGGTCCCTACTGGGCCATACTGGGCCATACTGGTCCATACTGGTGCCACACTGGTGCCATACTGGTGTCATACTTGTCATTGCAGTTCCATACTGGTCCCTACTGATCCATACTGGTCTCTACTTGCCCATACTGGTCCATACTGGGCCTTACTGGTCCCATAATGGTCAGTGCAGGTCCATACTGGTCCATACTGGTCCCATACTGGTCAATGCAGGTCAATACTGGTCCTTATTGGTGCCATACTGGCCCATACTGCTCCCTACTTGCCCATACTGGGCCATACTGGGCCTTACTGGTCCCATACTGGCCAATGCAGGTCCATACTGGTCCTTACTGGTGCCATACTGGTCCATACTGGTCCCTACTTGCCCATACTGGTCCCTACTGGTCCCTACTGGGCCATACTGGTCCGTACTGGTGCCACACTGGTGCCATACTGGTGTCATACTTGTCATTGCAGTTCCATACTGGTCCCTACTGATCCATACTGGTCCCTACTGGTCTCTACTTGCCCATACTGGTCCATACTGGGCCTTACTGGTCCCATACTGGTCAATGCAGGTCCATACTGGTCCATACTGGTCCCATACTGGTCAATGCAGGTCCATACTGGTCCTTACTGGTGCCATACTGGTCCATACTGGTCCCTACTTGCCCATACTGGTCCCTGCTGGTCCATACCAGTCCATACTGGTCCATACTGGTCCCATACTGGTCCCTACTTGCCCATACTGGTGCCATATTGGACCCATACAGATCCATACTGGTGTCATACTGGTCCATACTGGTGCCATATTGGTCTCTGCAGATCCATATTGGTGCCATACTGGTCCATACTGGTGTCATACTGATTCCTACTGGTCCATACTGGTCCATACTGGTGTCATACTGGTCCATACTGGTGTCATACTTGTCATTGCAGGTCCATTCTGGTCCATACTGGTCCCTACTGGTCCCTACTGGTGTCATACTGGTCATTGCAGGTTTATACTGGTCCCATTCTGGTCCATACTGGTCCCTACTGGTGTTATACTGGTCATTGCAGGTCCATACTGGTCCCTACTGGTCCCTACTGGTGTCATACTGGTCATTGCAGGTTTATACTGGTCCCATTCTGGTCCATACTGGTCTATACTGGTCCATACTGGTCCCTCCCCAAAGCGCTCAGTCAGCAGGCAGCGTCACTCCGTCTCCTAGCAACGCATCACGTGACTACACAACTTCCGGTCCAGCCACCACCCGCTTCTTTCTCTCCC